>NC_133773.1:120883762-120979345 GCF_003597395.2 Chelonoidis abingdonii | reverse complement strand
TGGGGGCGGGGGCGGGGTCAGAGAGGGCATCAAGCAGCCAAAGGGAAGAGGGGAAGTCGGCACTTATGTGCCCCAGTATGCTCCATGAAGGTGATACCTCTGTACCTTCTGTTCAGCCTTAAAGAAAGGTGTCTGCATCTGCATAGGTGCGGGGAAACCAAGGAAGGGTGCCATCTCTTACTACCTTTGCTAAGTCTTCAGTGTATTTTTTCTCCTCTGGTTGAAGAAGACAGCATTCTATGAAGTGCTAATGTTCTATGCTGGCACTTCTAAGCTGAAAAAATCATTGAGTGGGAGAAAATGTACAAAGTTAGAAAGTGAGTCGAATTCCACTTATGTACAGGAATAAGGCTTAATGGTATCATACGATGGAATTTCAAAGTACTCAATCTGCACAGAACAGAAGATTTTTTTAGCCTAACTTAAAACTTTGAGGCAAGGCCATGCAGCAAGTGGTTGCAATCCAGAGGAAACTGGTGAAGTTATCTCATTGTCAAAGTGCCAAAAATCAATCATAGAATCCAAGCTACTGCAGAGCATTGCATTGTTGACTTAAGCCCAAACACCCTTTTATGCAAGACTCAAGAAGGGAAAAAAAGCCCTAGAACCATTAAACAAGCACAGTAACATACACAGTGGAAACATATTGGTTGAAAGCTACAGTAAAGAACAGAACTATTAGCCATAGATGAACAGGATATGTTGGGAAGAATTAACATAGTTTTTGTAAATGGCAAACATGCCTTACCAATCTATTAGAACTCTTTGGGGGAGGGAGGTTAACAAGCATATACACAAGGGTGATCCAGCTGATACAGTCTACTTGGACTTTCAGAAAGCCTTTGACAAGGTCTTATACCAAAGGCTCTTAAGCAAAGTAAGCAGTCATGAGATATGAGGGAATGTCCTTTCACGGATTATTAACTTGTTAAAAGATAGGAATAGGGCAGGAATAAATGGTCAGTTTTCCACTATGGAGAAAGGTAAACTGCAGGGTTCCTCAAAGGTCTGTACTGGTCAACATATTCATAAATGATCTGGATAAATGGGTGAACGGTAAGGTGGCAAAATTAGCAAATACTTAAATTACTTAGGATAGTAAAGTTACAAAGGGATCTTACTAGACTGGGTGACAAAATGGCAGATGTAATTTAGTATTGATAAATGGAAAGTATGAATATTGCAAAAAATAATCCCAACTATACATACAGTGCGAGGTGTCATAGTGGACAGTTCTCTGAAAACATCTGCTCAGTGTGCAGTGGAAGTCAAAAAAAAAGCTAACAATGTTACGAACCATTTGGAAAGGGATAGATGATAAGACAGATAATACCCTTATGCCTCTATATAAATCCATAGTATACCCATACCTTGAGTACTGCAGGTAGTTTTGGTCACCTCATCTCAGAAAAGACATAGTAGAACTGGAAAAGGTACAGAGAAGGCAATAAGCGACAGAGAGTCCTGTGGCACCTTATAGACTAACAGATGTATTGGAGCATGAGCTTTCGTGAATATCCACTTTGTAAAATTTCCACTACATTCATCTGATGAAGTGGATAGTCACCCACGAAAGCTCATGCTCCAATACGTCTGTTAGTCTATAAGGTGCCACAGGACTCTTGTTCGCTTTTTACAGATCCAGACTAACATGGCTATCCCTCTGATATAGAGAAGGCAATGAAAATCATTAGGGATATGGAACAGCTTCCAAATCAGGAGAGAGATTAAGACGACTGGGTCTCTTCAGTTTAGAAAAAGGGATGATTAAGGGGTGATATAGGAGGACTATAAAATCAGGAATGGTGTGGAGAGAATGAATAGGGAATTGTTACATATCCCTTCACATACCACAAGAACCAGGGGTCACCCAATGAAATTAATAGGCAGCAGGTTTAAAAACAAACATAAGACATTCACACAATTCCTGTCAACTTGTGGAACTCATTGCCATGGGATGTTGTGAAGGCCAAAAGTATAACTGGGGTTAAAAAGAAGTAGATAAGTTTATGGGGGATAGGTCCATCAATGGCTATTAGCCAAGATGGCCAGGGATACGGCCCCATGCTCTGTGTGTCCCTAAACCTCTGACTGCCAGAAGCTGAGACTGGAACACAGTGGATGGATTACTTGATAATTGCCCTGTTATGTTCATTTCTTCTGTAGTGGTTTTCACTGGCCACTGTAACAAGACAGGCTATTGGGGTAGATGGACCATTGGTCTGACCCAATATGTCCATTCCTATGTTCTTATATGAATTGTTATTTTAAAACATGAACAGAGGCAATAAGTGTTAAATAAATGTCAGTTAGTGAGAAGAAAATGTGATATATACTGAAAATGACGTTCATAGTTATACATTTTGAAATATTAACATTTGTATATTTCCAAATGTATGGTTATGAATGTCATTTTCAGAAATAAAACAATTCACAGAAAGGAAACTGTTCCTATCTCTATGTAAATCATATTTTACATGATTTAATTTGATTAAATAATTTTAACTCCTAATGTAATGAACATACATAAACAATATATTTTTACAATATATTTTTCCTCTCTGTGTATATATCCCTGCTCTAATATTAATATTGTTTCTGGACTGTGCTTCAGATCCCTACATTTCTCTGTAATTTATCACTTTGCTTGGTTACATTTGTGATATTTTAAACACTTAATTTCTGTCAGTCTATGGGAATGATTCTGCATGAATTGCTCCTAACCAAATATTTCTGACATTCAGCGTATCTTGGGTCCTTAGATTTTTTTTTTAGTGCAGTAGGAGGATTTAGTCCTTGTTTTTTGGCACTGTTACTCACTTCTGACAGCAGCCATTAGTCAGAACTTGATAATAGGTTGGATAAGACGGGCAGACAGAGCATAGAGAAGTTATCTCTAGAAACTAAAGCACTTTTATGAAGATCACAAACTCAATCCACTGTACCTGTGATTTTATTCTATGTATAGTGGAGGATCTGAAAAAGCATATTTGACAATGATTCCCCTACAGCATCTATCAGATTCCAAGGGGAATATTGAAAAGTCTGCATTACACTAATACCACTACTTTGCACTTGTAGAGTAATATTTAATCAGTGGTGAATCACCAAAAAGGTCGGTTATTTCCACTTCATTCAGACTTTTAGATGGGTTTGAAAATTGATATAAATTAGAGTTCATTTGAGGAGCAACTGGCAATACAGTCTGAAAAAATTTGAACTTTTTATTGAAAGCAATTGAATCCAGATAAACAGATTAACCCATTTCAGTTTTTTCCTCCTCTTCAGAGGAAACTAAACTATTTGAGATATTTTATGTGTTTTAATCTCTTGCCCTCTGGGCATACTCTACTGAAGGTCTCTTGGGCAAGATCAACAGCATGTTTGAAGAGATCCTATGGGAATAGGGGAAAAATATCTCCCACCTGTGCACAGGATTTATGGTTAATAACATGGTGTCACACTATGATATAAAACTTCATGGAAACAGAAGACTATAGGGTTTGGAGTGTATTGAAAGGGGTATCTTTATAGTTGTGCCATAGTGTTACTGCTGTGTTGGTACTAAATTAAGTTTAATTGGAATAATATTTAGCTTAAATATTTAGCTTAAATATAAGCTCCTAAATCCATATTACACAGCTAAAGTAGCTGCCTGATTTTCAAAATTTCCGTGCACCCAACAGGTCAATCAGAGCTATAATAAATATGCCTTGAATTTGGGAGCCTCATTTTTGGGTCCAATTTTTTAAAATCTTGTAATTTAACACCATTTTATGGATATCTCTCCCAGGGTTGTCCCTAGTCATTTGAATGCCTTACACAGCCCCCCCCCCGAGGCTGTGTGGGGCCCCAGGCCTCCCCCCACCAGGGAGTGGGAGGAAGGAGCTGTGGGGGGCCACTTTTGGGGGCCCCACAGGCCCAGAGTGGCCCAAGGGATTAGCAGGGTGCCGGGAGCAGCCCGCTCCACTTCTCTCGCCCCTGGCCCAGCCGTGTTGCTCGAGGAAGGGGACTTGGGGGACGAGATTCTCTCCCCACCGGCAGGAAGCGGAGCAGCCTGGCCCTAGCCCGTTCTACTCTTCCAGCTCCTAGCCACGACGCTCCACTTCTCACCACTGGTGAGAGCCGGGGGCACTCCTTTCCCCAACCTGAGCGACATGGCTGGGGTCAGGGCTAGGGAAGCAGAGCGGGCTGGGGTTGCATCTCTCCGCTTCCTGCTGCCGGTGAGTGCGGGGGGGTGATCCTTTCCCCGCACTCACCAGTGGCGGGAAGCAAAGTACTAACAAATTTCAACAGGACTTTATTTTTAAAGTGGAAACCTCTCTACAAAGCTGCTGGTGCACCCTCTGTAACTCTCACTCTGCCTTCTTAACAACTCCTCTCTCCTTCCTGTTTCCTATCCTTTCAGACTCCCAACAGCCAGTGCTTCCAGTTCTAATAATTTCAAGCAACATCTAAACACCACACGTGGCTGGGAGCTGGCAGAGTAAAGTGGGCTGGGGCCAGATTGCTCCTCTTCCTGCTGCTGCCTGTGAGTGCGGGGTCACTGGGGGAAAGAGATGGGATGGGGGTGGGCCAGGGGCAGAGCAGGGGGAAAGGGTAAGAGGCAGGGCGGAGGAAGTTGTCTGGGGCCCCACATCCCCCTAGGAACTGCCCTGCCCCTTGCAAGTGGGACCGGCTGAGGGATAGGGCTGGTTACCAGGGCTGGTGCTGCTGTTTGCAGCACACAGCTGCGTAGGGCACCATGAAATTTGGGGCAATTTGGTACCCAAATTTCATGGTGCCCTATGCAGCTGCGTATGCTGCGTACGCCTAAGGACGGCCCTCATATGTGTTTTGCCCAGAGATAAAGGTATGGTCCCTGTATTCCAATTTTTCCTGACCACTTGGAAGCCTGTCAGTATTAATTCTTTCCTTACCTCAGAGGCAAATTGAAAAGTATACTGGCTGTAGCAGCCATGCAGTTAAAATTCTAATTGCTTTGGATGAATGACATTTTAGTAAAACAAGACTGTTTTTAAGAAAGTGAGTTTTTGTAGTCTGAACCTAATATGGCTTTTATCAGGGACTTAAATATATGGATTGTGTTATTTGTTCAGTTGCTTCCTTAGGCTGAAAGTCTGGTTTTATTTAGATAGGACTCCTGCTACTGCAATTTGCTTCCCCCACCCACCAATTTACACTTGCTTTAAGATAGAATTCTATACAACTGACTTGGCATTCAGTGGGTGTGCATAACAAGTGTAACCTACATGCTGAAGTGAGGGTGGCAGCAGGAAAAACAACTAGCACAAAGGTGTAAAATGAAAATGAAGCCTTCCTCTGCTTCTTATGCCCATACTATTCCGAAGGTTTTATTCACCCATCGTATAAGTCACTCCCACTGACTTCAAGGCTGAATATGGTCTGAGCAGCATGCAGTAACTCCCACTCATTGCACTAAACTATTCAGTGCAAAAGTTGGTGCAAAGTACACTCCATTGCTACTTATAACAAGCTTACATCTAATATGTAAATTTAGGTGTAGTTTACATCACTGCTGAATTTTGGCTCACTAACTTCTACAGAAATAACCAGCTAAAATTCTATATAACATGCTGAAAATAAACTTGGAAAATGAATCAACTTCATCCATGATGTAAACTTCCATTGTCAACTTCAGTGGCTTCATTTTGGCCCAATGAGTTTTATCACGCATGATTGGTTTGCAGTTGCCATTGTCAGATTTTGCAGTAGCTTAGCTGCCAGTCACCGCATCTGAAGAGAAAACAAAAGTCAGAATATTGTAAGAATTTTGATTACAAGCCCATTTTAGACATTTCCTGTGCTTATACAAAATGCCATGGCAACAAGAACAAAGGATCCCATAACTGAGCCCTCCATGTCATTTTGTGCAGGAACAAAATAACCACTTTCACAAATACTGTATAAAGTTACATAGTCAGTCCTGTTTGTTGGCCAATTCTTTTAAATGCTGTTTACTTAAGATATGATAGACAGTAATACAAGTAATTGCTTGACCATATATACCACGTACTTGGCATAAAGTATTTTATTTCTGTCTGTCTTAGTATACATACAATATATCAGTGAACTGTAGGAACAGAGAAGATAAGTTATTAGGTGAATCTGTTAACCCTGTTAATCTGTTAACCCCCATTGGGGGCCTCTGCTGAACCTCACTTTGGATGTAAAATGTGGTGCAGTCTTTGAAGTTCTGATTTTCTATTAGATTATCTATACTCCAAAGGGGACATCAAATAACATTAGAGGTATCAAGTATCAGAGGGGTAGCCATCTTAGTCTGGATCTGTAAAAAGGAACAGAGAGTACTCTGGCACCTTTAAGACTAACAGATGTATTGGAGCATAAGCTTTTGGGGGTGAATACCCACTTCGTCAGATGCATGACATTAGAGGTATGTTTTGCATACCATCACAAAGGTAATTTGGCATGAGAAGGGATCACAGTGAACTATAATACTTCAGATTTATAAAGACATTTAAAATAATAATAAACAACCCATTTCACAATTATTTACCTCCACTGTTGTTGAAATGCGGCCACCTCTGGGTCACATCACACCGGTGCAGAGGAGAAAGTAACAACCCACAATTCCTATGAGAAAGAAATTCTTAGTGATAAATTCAACAGATTAGACAAGAGAACAGTATTTACTCTGGTCTATTCCCCTTCTACTTTATACAAATACACCACACATTTAAACAAAGATCTCTTCAATCAGAAATGGATTAGATTTTATTGATTTGAATCATAGAATCATAGAATATCAGGTTGGAAGGGACCTCAGGAGGTCATCTAGTCCAACCCCCTGCTCAAAGCAGGACCAAATCCCAACTAAATCATCCCAGCCAGGGCTTTGTCAAGCCTGATCTTAAAAACCTCTAAGGAAGGAGATTCCACCACCTCCCTAGGTAACCCATCCCGTGCTTCAGCACCTCCTAGTGAAAAAAGTTTTTCCTAATATTACACTAAACCCCCGGGGCAACTTGAGCCATATCTTCTGTCCCATTGGTACCAACTGAAAACGTCTAGACCATTCTCTTGTGAACCCCCTTTCAGGTAGTTAAAGCCGCTATCAAATCCCCTCATTCTTCTCTCTGTCAAACCAATCCCAGTTCCTCAGCTTCTTCTCATAAGGCATGGTCGCAGCCTATATTTTTGTTGCCTCCTCTGACTCTTTCCATTTTCCACATCCTCTTGGTAGTGGGGCCCAAAACTGACATAGTATCCAGATGAGGCTCACCATGTCGAATAGAGGGGAATATCACGTCCAAGATCTGCTGGTAATGCCTACTTATACGCCCCAAATGGGTTAGCCTTCTTGGCACAAGGGACACATCGACTCTATCCAGCTTCTTGTCCACTGTAATCTAGCTCCTTTTCTGCAGAATCTTTCTAGCCATTCGATCCCTGTCTGTAACAGTGAATGGATTTCTCGTCCAATGCAGCTACTGCACTTTCCTTGATTGAACCTCATCAGTTTCTTTTGGCCAATCCTACTATTTGTCCAGATCCCTCTGTATCCTTCCCTACCTTCAGAAGATCTACCATCCCCCATTTAGTAGTTCTGACAACTTGCTGAGAGTGCGACACACCAACTCCCACATCTTAATGAAGATATTCACAACGTCCCCAGGACCAACCTCTGGGCACTTCACTGATACTGGCTACCAACTAGACATGAGCCATGATCCTACATTGCCTTGAATCTAGACAGTTTCTATTCACTATAGTCCACATTCAGAGTAGGAAGCTAAGGCAGAATGCTGGATCATCTGACTGTTCCTGATCCTTTCCTCTCCTCTAAGTCTTCAGAATTGATTCCTGAGCGCGTTCCATGATTTTCCAGGGACTGAGGTGAGGGCTGGTCGTAGTTCTCCAGATTTCTCTTCCTTTTCTAAGATGGGCATCATAGCTTTTCCAGTCTCCAGGCCTCCCCGATCCTCCATGATTTCCAAAGATAATGGCATGGCTCTGCAATCAATCTGCCAACTCCTTTAGCACCAGTTGCAGTGCATCCAGCCCATGCACTGTGCTCATCCAGTTTTCTAATAGCCCGAACACTTCTTTCTCCACAGAGGCTGTCACCTCCTTCCATACTGTGACTGCCCGTGAGCATCTGGGAGCTAGCTTGTTCGTAGACAGAGGCAAAAAACGCACTGAGTACTATCTTTTCCACATCCTCTGTCACTAGGTTGCCTCCCTCATTCAGTAAGGCCACACTTTTCTTGACTTTCTTCTTGTTGCTAACATACCTGAAGAACCTTCTTGTACTCTTAACATCTCTTGCTAGTTGCAATCCAAGGTGATTTAGCTTCTTATTCACTCCTGCATGCCTGAGCAATATTTTAACTCTTCCTGCATTGTCCAATCTTCCACTTCTGTAAGCTCTTTTTGTGTTAAGATCAGCAAGGATTTCACTGTTAAGCCACTGGTTCTGCCGTATTACTATTCTTTCTACACATGGATGGTTTTCCTGCAACCTCATAAGGATCTTAAAATAAAGCCTCTCCTGGACTCCTTTCCCCTTGTTTCCCAGGGACTGCTCAGTTCCCTGGGTCATGTTGCTTTTCTGAAGTCCAGGGTCCAATTCTGCTCTCTCCTTCTCCTTTTGTCAGATCTGAACTCGCATCTCATGGTCATGCCTCCCAGGTTCCCATCCATTTTGCTCCCCTCCAGTCATTCCGTTTGTGAGCAGGTCAGAAGAGCTCTGTCCTAGTTGTTGTCTCCAGCACTTGCACCAGGAATTGTCCCTACTGTCAGGTATATTCCCAATCTGAACTTAGAGTCCAAAGATGGGGTCCAGCATGAATTCCCCTAAGCTTAATTACCCGCTTAGATCTTGTAGCGCTGCCACCAACCAGGACTTGGTGCCTTGTACACTCTGGTCCCCCCACCTTGCTGGGGATCCCCAAGACAGGACTTGGGTCTTAACACAAGGAAAGTAAACCCTTTCCCTCACCGCTGCCTCTCCCTGGGTTACCCTGGAAGATCACCGTGATTCAAACTCCTTGAATCTTAAAACAGAGGAATTCCACCTCCACCTCTCCCCTCTTCCCCTCACCCAGAGGCAATACAGATTCAAGCTCCGTGAATCTAAAACAAAGAGGAAATTTACCTCTTCCCCGTCTTCTCTTTCCCTTCTCCCACAAATTCCCTGGTGAGTACAGTCTCAGTTCCTTAGCCTTAACAAGGGGAAAGTAATCAATTAGGTCTTTTAAAAGAAAAGCTTTTAATAAAAAAAAGAAAAAAGTAAGAAATCTCTGTAAATTCAAGATGTAATATTACAGGGTCTTTCAGTTTATAGACACTAGAGAGAAAACCTCCTCCCACAGCACAATACAAATTAAAATACTTCCAGCAAACTACACATTTGCAAATAAAGAAAACAATCAAAAAGACTAAAGCTGCCTTTATCCTGATACTTACTACAATTAGAACAGAAGAGATTTTTTCAGAAAGATTGGAGGAATCTGCTTACATGTCTGGTCCCTCTCAGAACCCAGGGAGAACACGGACAAAGAAGAAAAAAAACACACACAAAAGTTTCCCTCCACCCAGATTTGAAAGTATCTTGTCTCCTGATTGGTCCTCTGGTCAGGTGCTGCAGGTCCACAGTTTGTTAACCCTTTACAGGTGAAAGAGACATTAACCCTTAGCTATCTGTTTATGACACCTACACTTTCCTGGATTGTCTGTGCACCTCTGTATTGCTCTCCCAGCAGATATCATGGTGATTGAAGTCTCTCAAGAGAACCAGGGCCTGCCATCTAGTAACTTCTGCTAGGTACTGGAGGAAAGCCTCATCCACTTGATCCTCCTAGTCTGGTGGTCTATAGCAGACTCCCACCACGACATCACCCTTGTTGCTCACACTTCTAAACTTTATCCAAAGACTCTCAGGTTTTTCTGCAGTTTCATACCGGAACTCTGAGGAGTCCTAGTGCTCTCTTACATACAGTGCAACTCCCCCACCGTTTCTGCCTTGCCTGTCCTTCCTGAACAGTTTATATCCATCCATGACAGTACTCCAGTCACGGGAGTTATCCCACCAAGTCTCTGTTATTCCAATCACATCATAGTTCCTTGACTGATCCAGGACTTCCAGTTCTCCTGCTTGTTTCCCAGGCTTCTTGCATTTGGGTACAGGCACTTAAGACTATTTGGACATATACAAGATTTGTGTACTTGACTGGTGCTGTTTCTAGAAGCTGATAAGCAATTAAACATTTTCAGGCAGCATTAGTGAGATGTCTGTTGCTGTGAAATTGGTAAGGATTCAGAAATGCACAAAAATGTGGCATCTGTGCATTCAGTATACACAATCAGGTATATTACGAGAGGTGATGCACTGTAAGAAGTAAATCTTGTAATTTCTGAATGATCTCAGATGATCTGTACTCAGAGTTGTCTCAAAGATTATAATAGAGATTTTATATTTTGTCTACCATTTAGTCCAGAGCTGGGCCTGACTGTCCGCTCCATTAGACAAGTTTACACTTGTAAAATTCTACTGACTTCATTAGCTGGACCTGACTGTCCTCCCCATTAGACCAGTTTACACCTGTTAAATTCTATTGATTTCATCCTGAAAACTGAGGTTCTATATTATGGCAGTGCCTAAAGACTAACCAAGAATGGGACCGAAATGAGGTGCACTCACCTCTCATGAGCGCCACCAGTCAAATATGTGTGTGCCTGCACTTTCTCTCCCTGTAGCCCTCCTTAGTCTTAGGTCCTTAATTAATCCTGCAGCCTATAAATGGCTCAATACCAGGGCTGAGACCATATTCCAGGGCTTCCCCTAGAGGAATGTCCTTACCCTCTCTGGGCCTTTCAGGCCCCAGCTCTCCTGCTGGGCCATTAAAGAGTTCAGTTTCCCTTCTGGGATGCATCAAAGTCTAGGGCACTTCTCCCAGTGGCTAATAGGGAGTGGAGGGTGTGATGTGTCCCCTCCCTGGTGCAACCTGGAACTGGGGTGCCACTGAGCCCTCTAACTCACCAGGCTGGGTTCCCTCTCACATTATGCTGCAGGCTGTTCCTGGTCCTACATGCAAACCAGCATTCACACAGGCAGGGACATACCCAACTGCAGTTACATTCAGGCTCTGGGCAGCCACTGCATGAACCAACAATAAAGAAGCCACAGACAAAATACCCCCAACTCTGCAGCCTAGGACCCCAGAGCTGTATTGTCCTGCCTGGTCAAACACCCAACCAGTATGAATTTATTACCCAGTTCACATCTCTCCCAATGTGCAGAAGAATATGCACACCAGCCCTTGTTAACTGAGATTTTTCCAGACACTTCACTCAAAACAACTACAGAAAGATACATTTTAAGTGATTATAAGTGATAGCAAACTATCAAAGTAGATTACCTAGCCAAAAAAAAAAAAAAAAAGACAAAAAACTGCAAGATTCCACTATCTAGTATATTAGGGTCTGCTTGTATCATCAGTCAGGATGAGAAATTACTAATTCAAATGCTAAATTTCCATACACAGGCTAGAAATCCCTTCAGCCTGGGTCTAGCACTTCTCCCAGTTCAGTCTTTGTTCCTCAGGTGTTTCCAGGAGTTCTCTTGTGTAGGGAGTGAGGCCAAGAAATGATGTCACTCCCCACCTTAAATAGCTTTTCCATATGGTGGGAACCCTCTGTTCCAAATTTAGTTCCTAGTCCAGTTTATGGAAAAAGACAGGTACCAAAATAGAGTTCAGCATCATGTGGTCTGGTCAAACTTGTAATCTCATCAAAGAATGAAATCAGGTTTGTTTGACAAGACCTATTTTTAATAAAGCCCTGTTGTCTGACATTATTTATATTCCAATCCTTTAATTCTTTATCAGCTGAAACCTGATTAAGCCTTTCCATAATTTTGCCCAGGGTTGATGACAGGATAACTGGCCTATAGTTTCTGGATAAACCTGCTGCCGTTTTTAAATATGGGGACAACTTTAGCACTCTCCTAGTCTTCCGAAATTGTCCTGGTATTTCAAGTGTGGGAGGGAGGGTCTCCATAGTCAAGCCCTCTCCAGACACTGCTGCCAGTCATTTATACTGTCCTTCTCCCCACATGAGGAGTTCTTGAAGTAAAACAGACAAAAGAAAGGTCTTCTCTTTCTCTTATGAGAGGGGGGAATCCGAGTGAAAATAAAGAAAAACACAGGTGGCCTGTCTCTCAAGCAGTCTTTCAGGATCCAGCTCTTTGAGCTTGGTCTATCAGGGTCTATTGTCCCTGAGTGGGGTAAACCTCTGACTCCTTTTCATGAGGTGTACCGCTTTGCAGCTAGTCCATGCAGCTTCAGGAGTGGTGAGGACTGTGACTGTCTCCTTCTCAGCTAACCTCACTGCTGTTGAGCAGTCCTTCTGTTCACCACTCCTTCCATTAACTCAGCGGAGTGCATCCACAGTACCAAGGCGAGTGTCAACTTCCGGAGCGTTGTACTATGGTAGCTATCCCACAGTTCCCGCAGTCTCCGCCACCTATTGGAATTCTGGGTTGAGCTCCCAATGCCTGATGGGTCAAAAACATTGTCACAGGTGGTTCTGGGTACGTCATCAGGCCCGGCCTCCCTCCCACCCTCCGTGAAAGCAATGATAGACAATCGTTTCTAGCCTTATTTCCTGGGTTACCCGTGCAGACGCCGTACCATGGCAAGTATGGAACCCTTTCAGCTCGCCATCACCGTACATTTCCTGGGTGCTGCCAGACATGGTACTGCATTGCTACACAGCAGCAGCTCATTGCCTTTTGGCAGCAGATGGTGCATTACAACTGGTAGCTGTCATCGTCGTCTCCTGGGTGCTCTTTTAGCCAACCTTGGTGAGGTCGGTCAGGGGCGCCTGGGCGGACATGAGTGCTCCTGGCAGACCTCGGTGAGGTCAGTCAGGGGCGCCTGGAAATAAATGAGAGTGACTCCAGGTCATTCTCTTTTTAAGTTTCGTCTCATGGAGATTCAGTCCTGCCTGCAGTCGTACTGCACCGTCTTCTGGCAAGCAGCCAGGAGATGAGGATGGCTAGCAGTTGTACTGCACCACCTGCTGCCAGACTAGGATGTATAAAAGAGAGATGGAGTGGATCAAAACAAGAAAGAGACCAGATTTGTTTTGTATTCATTTGTGTTCATTTGCTCCCCTCCTGCCCTAAATGGGGGATAGCTCAGTGGTTTGAGCACTGGCCTGCTAAACCCAGTTTTTGAGTTCAGTCCTTGATGGGGCCATTCTGTGTAACAGTTGCTCATGTTTTTCCTTGATGCAAACCCACCCCCTTTGTTGATTTTAATTCCCTGTAAGCCAAGTCACCCCTCCCTCCATCAGGGAAATGGCAGACAATCGTTTCACGCCTTTTTTCAGCGCAGACGCCATAACACTGGGAACATGGAGCCTGCTCAGATCACTGCCGCAATTATGAGCACTGTAAACACCATGTGCATTATCCTGCAGTATATGCAGAACCAGAACTTGCAAAAGCAAAACTAGGCAAGGAGGTGACAGCAGCGTGGTGATGAAAGTGATGAGGACATGCACACAGACTTCTCTCAAAGTACGGGCCCCAGCAGTGTGGACATCATGGTGTTAATGGGGCAGGTTCACGCTGTGGAATGAAGATTCTGGGCCCAGGAAACAAGCACAGACTGGTGGAACTGCATAGTGTTGCATGTCTGGGACAATTCCCAGTGGCTGCAAAATGTTTGCATGCGTAAAGGCACTTTTATGGAACTTTGTGACTTGCTTTCCCCTGCCCTGAAGTGCAAGAATACCAAGATGAGAGCAGCCCTCACAGTTCACAAGTGAGTGGCAATAGCTCTGTGGAAACTTGCAACGCCAGACAGCTACCAGTCAGTTGGGCATCAATTTGGAGGGGGAAAAGCTACTGTGGGGGCTGCTGCGAGCCAACACAATCAAAGAGCTGCTGATATCAAGGGTAGTGACTCTGGGAAATGTGCAGGTCATAGTAGATGGCTTTGCTGCAATGGGATTCCCTAACTGTGGTGGGGCGATAGACGAAACCCATATCCTTATCTTGGCACCAGAGCACCAAGGCTGCGAGTACATAAACCACAAGGGGTACTTTGCAATAGTGCTGCAAGCACTAGTGGATCAAGAGGGACGTTTCATCAACATCAATGTGGGATGGCTGGGAAAGGTACATGACGCTCGCATCTTCAGGAACTCTGGTCTGTTTCAAAAGCTGCAGCAAGGGACTTTCTTCCCAGAGCAGAAAATAACCACTGGGGATGTTGAAATGCCTATAGTTATCCTTGGAGACCCAGTCTACCCCTTAATGCCGTGGCTCATGAAGCCATACACGTTCAGGAGCTGTTCAACTATAGGCTGAGCAAGTGCAGAATAATGGTAGAATGTGCATTTGGATGTTTAAAAACACACTGGCGCAGTTTACTGACTCAGATAGACCTCAGCAAAACCAATATTCCCATTATTACTGCTTGCTGTGCGCTTCACAATATCTGTGAGAGTAAGGGAGAGACGTTGATGGCAGGGTGGGAGGTTGAGGCAAATAGCCTGGCCACTGAATACGCGCAGCCATACACCAGGGCAATTAGAAGAGCACAACAGGAAGCGCTGTGCATCAGAGAAGCTTTGAAAACCAGTTTCTTGACCGGCCATGCTACGGTGTAAAAGTTCTGTTTGTTTCTCCTTGATGAACTCCCCGCCTGGGTTCACTCTACTTCCCTGTAAGCTAACTACCCTCCCCTCCCACCTTTGATCACCACTTGTAGAGGCAATAAAGTCATCGTTGCTTCACGTTCATGCATTCTTTATTAATTCATCACACAAATAGGGGGATAACTGCCAAGGTAGCCCGGGAGTGGTGAGGGAGGAGCGAAGCGTGGGGTGGGAGAGGAGGGAAGGACAAGACCACACTGCACTTTAAAACTTATTGAATGCCAGCCTTCTGTTGCTTGGGCAGTCCTCTGGGGTGGAGTGGTTGGGTGCCCAGAGGCCCCCTCATCGCGTTCTTGGGCATCTGGGTGAGGAGGCTATGGAACTTGGAGAGGAGGGCAGTTGGTTACACAGCGCTGTAGCGGCGGTCTGTGCTCAAGCTGCTTTTACTGAACCTCAACCATATGCTGGAGCATATCAATTTGTTCCTCCAGTAGCCTCAGCATTGCCTCTTCCCTTCTGTCACCAAGCTGATGCCACCTATCATCTTCAGCCTCCCACTTACTATCTTCAGCCTGCCACCTGTCTTCACATTCATATTGTGCTTTCCTGGACTTTGACATTGTCTGCCTCCACGCATTCTGCTGGGCTCTTTCAGTGTGGGAGGACTGTACGAGCTCAGAGAACATGTCATCGCGAGTGCGTTTTTTTCTTCTAATCTTCACTAGCCTCTGGGAAGGAGAAGATAGTGTGAGTATTGAAACATTTGCAGCTGGTGGAGGAAAAAAGGGGAAAGTGGTAGTTAAAAAAACACATTTTAGAGGAAAATGGGTGGACTTTATTTAAAATGGGTTGGCAATTTAAAAGGAGGGGCTGCGGTTTTTGGGTTAACGTGCAGTACAAACTACCCCCCCCAATTCTCTGGGATGATCACTTCACCCCTCCCCCCCACCGCATGGTTAACAGTGGGGAACATTTCTGTTCAGCCACAGGCAAACAGCCCAGCAGGAACAGGCACCTCTGAATGTCCCCAAATCACCCTATTTCAACCAGGTGACCATGAATGATATCACTCTCCTGAGGATAACACAGACGGATAAAGAACGGATGTTGTTTGAATGCCTGCAAACACTGGTACCATACGATGTGTTATTCCAGACTACGTGCTACTGGTCTGGCGTGGTAAAGTGTCCTACCATGGAGGACAGAATAAGGCTGCCCTCCCCAGAAATCTTTTGCAAAGGCTTTGGGAGTACATCCAGGAGAGCTTTATGGAGCTGACCCTGGAGGATTTCCGCTCTGTCCCTGGACACGTTAACAGACTTTTCCAGTAGCAGTACTGACCGCGAATGCCAGGGCAAACTAATCATTAAACACGCTTGCTTTTCAACCATGTATAATTACAAAGGTACACTCACCAGCGGTCCCTTCTCCACCTGGCAGGTCTGGGAGGCAGTCTTCGGTGGATTCAGGGGGTACTGACTTCAGGTCGAGGGTGAAAATGGTTTCTCTGCTTGCTTGCTATGAGCTATCTTCAACCTCCTCCTCCTCATCGTTCTCATCCCCAAAACCCGCATTCCTGTTGTGTGCTACTCCATTGACCGAGTCAAAGCATAGGGGTGGGGTAGTGGTGGCTGCACCTCCTAGAATGGCATACAGAGCATCATAGAAGTGGCATATCTGGGGCTCTGACCCAGGGCAGCTGTTTGGCTCTCTGTATTTTTGGTAGGCTTGCCTCAGCTCCTTAAGTTTCATGCGGCACTGCTAGAGCCTCTGTCCTTCCTGCCCTTGGAGATTTTTTCAAATGTTTGGGGCATTTAATCTTTTGGAACAGAGTTCTGATAGCACGGATTCGTCTCCCCATACAGCAATCAGATCCTGTACCTCCTGTTCGGTCCATGCTGGGGCTCTTTTGTGATTCTGGGACTCCATCATGGTCACCTTTGCTGATGAGATCTGCACTCACCTGCAGATTGCCACGCTGGTCAAACAGGAAATGAGATTCAAAAGTTCCCGGGCCTTTTCCTGTCTACCTGGCCAGTGCACTGGAGTTGAGAGTGCTGACCAGATAGCTCCCGGAGGCCAATAATGTCGAATTGTGACCACACTACCTCAAATTTGACCCAGCAAGGTCAATTTCAGCGCTAATCCCCTCATTGGGAGAGGAGTACAGAAATGGATTTTAAGACCCCCTTTAAGTCGAAAAAAACAGCTTCATCATGTGGATGGGTGCAGGGTTAAATTGATGTAATGCTGCTAAATACAACCTAAACTCGTAGTGTAGACCAGGGCCAAGAGTTATTAAAGTTAACATCAGTCGGCCAGAGATCTCCTTAGTCAACTCTTTTAAGACTCTTTGGTGCAAGTTATTTGGGTCTTCTGATTTAGAATTTTCTATCCTTACATGATATTGAACCAACTCCTTAGTTACTAATGGACTGTGAAGTACTTCACTTGAGAGGATTACATTTTCCTTCTTTCCAAATACAGAACAGAAATATTTATGCCTTTTCTGCATCATTAACAGTTTTATCATCCCCATCTACCAATTGGTCTATATTACTGTTAGGATTTCTTTTGTTCCTAATATGCTTAAATAAGTCTTTACTGTCCTTAGTCCTGCCAGCCATAGCTTTTTCCCTGCTATCTTTAGCTTCCCTTATCAATTTTCTACACTTCATACCATCTACTTTATATTGATTGCTATCTATTTCCCTTTCCTCTCATTTGTTATATATTGCTTTTTTTATTTCTGATTGCTGCTTTCACTTTGCACTGAACCAAGATGGGCTTTTAGCCACAGTTATCCTCTTTCTTGATTGTTGAATCATGGCCATCCAATAAACTCTTCTTAATGAACTCATAATTTTCATTCACATTTTTCTGTCTAATTTTTTCCTCCCAATCAAGTTCTCCCCAGAGGAGCAACTCCCTTTTGTCCCCCTCATCACCAGCGAAGAATCATATTTTATATCCAATAAATACTAAAAAAATGGATGTGTCAAATCCCTGTTAAAATATCTTTCCATTTTGCCCTGCCCAACAGGCTTTTATGTATCCTAGAACATGTTAATTGCCTATTTATGAACCAAGTATAAGCATCTACACTCGATATACAGTAAGTCTCATTTAATTTGGATAAGTAAATGGCATCTGTGGCATCATTAAGTAATGATGTTATATTTTAATTGTTTTTGTTTTGATTAATAAAATGAAGAAATGCTGCATCTACTCCTCTAGCCAGAATTTTGGTTCCGTCTAACTGTAGGAACATACTGGAATTTTATAAGGGTGAAGGAGTTTTTTCCCCCACATAACAACTTCACTAAGAGCCAAACACTGCTTCTACTGATATTCTTAACTGTAGTGGCATCAGCATTTGGTCCCAGGAGAACTGCAGTGGCCTCTGCATCAAAATAGCTTTCACTCCACATGCTGCCGTCTAAATAGATAGGCCCAAAAATCCAGTCTTTCCCAGCGTACCTGGATACTTGGATCAGAAATGATGGCTTAGATCATTATAAAAAAAGAGGTCACCAGGTATGTTTGGATTTGGATTTGAAATTTCCTCAAGTTAGGCAACGTTAGTAGGGATTTGCTTCTGGCTGAAACTAATTTGACACTCTTCAATATAAAATGTACATGGCTGAGCCAACTTCCCTTATTTTAGAATGAAATAATCTGTGGTTTAATTGGGGCCCATAAAAAATGTCATGTCTTCAGTCAATTGGTACATTTCATGCAGTCGGGCCCCATTAACCTCTTGAATTGCAAAGTGTGCTACAAATTTTCTCCTGTAAACCAATAAAAGTAATTGATATTAAAATGAAGATGTAATCATTTGCATGTAGTGACCTCTAGTGGAAATGAATGCCATATCCATCAACAAATGATTCATCAAAGCCTAGAGTGTTCTATCCATGGAGATGGCTGCCAGCTTAAAAAGACACATATGCCACATGTTTTACACAGTATATGCCTAACTGTCTTTTATGGATTACTAACTCCTACCTCTCCTTAAACCCCCCGCCCCCCCCAAACCAGTAGTAGGAAAATAGAACTTACAAATCTGCCACGGTTTCTAAAGAGCTTGCTTTACTTTTCCTTCATGTGCCCATTAGATATTTTGGTAACTATGGGAATTTCCAATACCCTCCAAGAACCCCAGAATGTAAAATGTTTATTTCACCTTGTGAACTGGTGTAGCTCTGCATCAGATTTATTGGCCTCTGAGCTACAGTTGTGACGCTCACACAATAGTCTTCTACCAAGGGTGCTTGAAAATGCACAGACTCACCAAACAAACAAACAAACAAATAAATAAATAAATACATTTTAAAATGATTAACCCCAACAGAATAAAACTTTAGCTAAGCACAACCTCTTGTCCAGTTGCTCAGTTTCAGCCCACACTGGTCTGACTAAATCATTTCTGTCTAGCTGCAGAGTGAAAAACTTTTCTGCTGAGGCTCCCATCTGTGCTCTTCTAAACTGCACGACACAGGCACAAGCTAACTACTCTCCTTCTCCAAGAACACAAGCTGTTTTGCTTGGTTCCAAACCCTCACTTTGTACATGCCAGCAAACTTACCCCCATATTTCTCTCTCTCTCTGTAAGGTCCCATATGATCCCTGCATAGGAAACTTAGTCAGCATGTCTTAAGTTTGAATACTTTTACCATAAAGGATGTTGAAAGAGATGTTTTTAGGATACAATTAAGATTTTTTACAATGTGAAATTGCCATACTATAAAATAAGCTTCTGACCTGACTATAAAACAGAAGACAAAAAAGATACTAGGTGACAACCTACTCTCACTTATTTTATCACAGGGCAATTCCTGTAACTTGACTGGGATTTTCCTGGTATAGAGGAGAGCAGAATTTGGCCCATTATTTAAAACCTTAAAAGCATTACATTAGCAATGAAACATTCAAACTGAAACTGTGTTGGCTACCTTCAAACCTTTACTGTTTTCTGCCCAGAGAGCGGACCACTCTTATTTCTAAATGATCTTTGAATACAAATGTATGGACAGAGATATGAAAGGAAAGGGAGAGTAGTAAATAATTAGAATATAGAAGCTCGTGATTTGTAATAATTGTAAAAGTTCCCTGCATTTTTCCCTTACAGTTACAACGAGGGGAGGGATAGCTCAGTGGTTTGTGCATTAGCCTGTTAAACCCAGGGTTGTGAGCTCACTCTTTGAGGCGGGCCACTTAGGGATCTGGGAATTGGTCCTGCTTTGAGTAGGGGGTTGGACTAGAAGACCTCCTCAGGTCCTTTCCAACCTTGATATTCTATGAAAATCATATTGCAATAGGGATCAGGTACATTGAAATGGCCTCTCTACTCATTCAATCCCTTACCTCCAAGAGAAGGATTTTATAATTTAGCTGCTGTATGTAACACCTGTTCCCATGCACATTTTGATTATACATTTCAGGAGTTAGAGTTCCACTCCTGCAACTGGCTACAAAATTAGTGGGACTCCATGGAGAGTAGATCTCCACTAACACCATTTTATCGGATGAAATGTATTCTCACTGTCATCTGACAAACTTGTATGGGACAAAACTACATTACGCACGAACAAAGGAATGGATTCGTTCCCCCCTGGATTACTGGATAACTATCATCTTTACTTACGATCCTGATCCTGATTATTTGACTGACATTTATAAAGCTCCCACCAGATGGCGCCAGAAAACCTCATTCTTTGCTAAAACATTCTCTACAGTTAGAGGGAAAGGGTAAAAATGTTTGCCAAGTGATACTCATGGGAAAAATTGAGTCTTTATAGAAAAGTTAAAATAATTAGAAAAAGCAGCTTCCCAAACCCTCATATTACAAACATCAATTCAGCTATATTACAAGGAGGGATTTGTAAGCTCTTTGGGAGGCAGGTACTAACTTTTCGTTCTGTCTGTGCAATGCTAGCACAATGGGGTCCTGGTGTCTGACTAGTGCTCCTACATACTAACACAATATAAAGAATAACAATACATTCTCAAAGCAGAGTTTGCATTGGTTCATCTTGGCTTTTCAGGAACTGTGTAAGGCACATCCAGTACAAACTTTTATTTTACTGATTAAAGTTGACAGAAGCTTAGATGTGAAACAAATCTCACTAGCAAATGTTTAGACCAAATCAAATCCACGTCTCCAGCTATGAAATGAATGAAAAATCCACGTAGGTTCTTACTCCAGATCCATTACTGTGGTATCCGAGTACCTAAATAAGTTATGGATTTTGGAAGGCAGTGTATTCTGAAGAGGATTCTCCGTTACAATATACCCTTAAGATTGTTTTAGTATTTTACTGTAATGAATTCCTGCCCTCAAGTGAACAGGCTACTAGATCTCTAACTACCTGCACTACTTTGGGTCTGGTCATGCTGGTATTGAAGGCAGTGGGTGTTTAGCTATCGATTTTCCATAGAGGCCGCGTCAAGCCCTTGCTGATCAAACTGGATCAAACTAAGCGCTGTCATTCCTCCACTGAGGTCAGCTGCATTACACTGCACCAGGGATAAATTTAGCCCAATGTGCCCAGAGTCATGTCAAATATGGAGGGACTGGGGGGAGGGAGAATCAAATAATTACTGTGTGTTTCAATGTGCTAGCTAGTTCCCACTTCTTCTGGCCTCACCTGCCCCCAGTTGGATATGTCAGTCTGTCAAAGGTACTTTCATGCCTCCAGTGCCTAGTATCTGAGCCCCTCAGACTCTTACACGTATTTATTCTCATACTACCCTAGTGAAGTAGAAAGGTGGTATTACACCCATTATACAGTTGTGGGAAGTAAGGCCCAGAGGCCCAGATTTTTAAAAGTACTGAGGCACCTAGCTCCCATTGATTTTAACAGGAGTTAGGCTCACTGTTCAGTGCAAAATATATTTGATATAGATATAGAAATAGCCCTAGCCCAACCTCTGGCTCCAAACACACCCACACGTTGGATGACGTTTGGATCTGGATGTGAGTGTTAGCCTGGGATTTGGGAAACCTGGTCTCAGTTTCCTTCTCTGCAACAAATTCCCTGTTTGATCTTGGGCAAGTTGATATTACTTTTCAAACGAAATACTCCTGCTGTCTGTCAGATCAGAGTGGTTTATGCTTGTTTATAGTTAAAGAAACAATCTCTGAATGGTAGAAGGGAGAGAACTGTTGCTGGGGTCTTCTTATATTTTCTCAGCAGTACAGAAGCCAGCACTGGTAACATCTGCACTGTGATTGGGGTCAGGACTCTAGAGCTGTAGCTAATAGTAGATCCACAGGCACAGCTAAGACCTGGATATCAATACTCAGTCCTGTACTGGAGACGAGGGTGCATGTGTGTGTCTTGATATCAGTACCAGAGCTGAGAGGGAGACCTTACTAATGCTGGTCTTTGGTACTGGGGTTGACTTGGCTTCAGATGCACTAGAGGAGTCAAAGAGCCTGTCAGACTAGCCTGATCAGGTTTTTCCCTGAGATTTAGAAGAGTCAAATGGCCCATTAATCTTTTTTCCTCGTTAGGTTTCTCCTGATCCGGGGAAGAGGATGGGTGCTGTGACTCACCCTTGCTACAGTGCTCACTTGTGCCCTGCCTTAAGCAGGTAGAGGTGGTACCAAGCTTCAACGCCAAAGCCCCAGTTAGTACAGACTTCGATTTGTGGGACTGATGGCTTGTCAAAGGGATTGAGGTTCCCTTCTCAGTACTGGCCAAGGGAGCTTTTGGGGGAAGAGTCTGTACTTACTGGGGCACTGAAGGAATGGGAGTTTTTGTGGGGATAATCCTTTTTGGAGTCCAAGGTACCATAGGCGCCAACTCTGTGGGTGCTCCATGGAAAAAAACCTGGGTGCTTAGTACCCACCGGCAGCCCCACAGATCAGCTCCTCCCCCTCCCTCCCAAGCCCTTCTGCCCGCCAGTGGGTCCCGCTGATCAGCTTCTTCCCCTCCCTCCCAGCACTTCCAACCCACTGTGATCAGCTGTTCAGTGGCGTGCAGGAGGCTCGGGGTAGGAGGAGTGCAGGCAGGAAGAGGCGTCAGAAAAGGCAGAATGAGGGCAGTGCGGGGACAGGAGGCAGGGACTGGAGCAGAGTGGGAGTCGAGCATTCCTCGGGGACATGGTGCCTCTGCAAAGTACATGTTTCTAAATCTAATGCTCCCTCACTGATTATTCCAACAGAAAAAAGTGTTAGCAGAGTGTCTCTGGAAAGGTGGGTTCTCTTGGAGAAGGACTGATATGCTGAGCAAAGGCCTAGAACAGGGCCCTCACTCTAACAACAGAAATGGGTATGTCCAAAGGTTAAGGGGCTAAGACCACTGCATGATGGGGAGAGTTGAAACCTGGTTTGGGCTCAGTCATTTGTCAGGAAGGTACTGAGGCACTAGAATGAACCACATTATTAAAATTAAACTGCTTGAAATAAAAACAAGGCTCTGCCAAAGTCCAGGAGAATGCTACAAAGAGAGGTTGCTATGAAGCTGTGGGCAGACCAGGCAGAGTTCTGTCTCACTGCCCCAGATGGCAAGAGGGAACAGAGGGTGGTTGGGGATGCTCTGTTCTATACACCTACAGGCGAGCAGGGCACGAGGACACACAGGCCACAAGCCTGGCCCCAATGGATACTGCTGCTCAAAGATTCAGAGCTTATGCGCATGAGGAACATATGTATCTAAAATGGGCCACATATAAAGACTCAAAGAAGAATCGAATTTTGCACTCCCCTCCAATCTAACTCCTTTCTGTGTTACTAATTGTATATTAGGGCTTGTCTACACTGGCAATTTACAGCACTGCAACTTTATCACTCAGGGGTGTGAAAAAACACCTCCCTAAGCACAGGAAGTTTCAGTGCTGTAACGTGCCAGTGTAGACAGTGCACCAGTGCTGGGAGCCGTGCTCCCAGCGCTGGAGCTATGCCCCTTGTGGAAGTGGTTTTTGTAGAGCGCTGGGAGAGCTCTATCCCAGCGCTCTGCTGCGACTACACAAGCCCTATTAAAGCGCTGCCACGGCAGCGATTTAGTGTTGCCAATGTAGACTAAACCTAAGATTAGATTTAAAAATCTAACTTTATATACATACGCCATTTCTGCCCTTTGTTTACTTTTTTTGCTCTTCACACAGTTTTCACAGTGGAAATAGACTTGAGGTCTGATCCAGCTCCCACTGAGATCAGAAGAAGCCTTAGCTTACACAGAAACAGAACTAAGCCATCATACAGCAGTTTCCCAGTCTGGCTGTCTCATCCATTAATACAATGTTGCAACAAAGACGGTGAATGTTTGAAGGCAAATCTGGTTCAGCTGTATTAAAAAAACATCAGTACACTGTTATTAAATTTGTCCTTTAAAACATTTCTTTTTTAGAACAAAAGAGTAACTGAGATCCACAATTTAGATTTCTTTTTAATTAAAATTAATAACTGTTTAATTAGAATGAATAATTGTTCACTTGCAGAGGGAGTGCTGTCTGTATCATAGATGGAAAGATACAAATTCTTATACTTCCCCCTCACTTGAACCAACTTGCCATCAAGTCATTGCAGCAAAACCATCATCTTTCAGGATGAGGACTTAGATGAAACTCCATTTGAAGACCATAATGAACTAAAGGGGACTCATGTTAAAAGATGGGCACTGGCTGTCCCAGGGGAGGAGTGGGCTTTCCCCAAAGAATGTCTGCTCCATTCAACACCTTGGCTTGTTCAGGACTTAATGTAAGCTTTGAAGTCCAAAGCCTAGTATGAGGAGGAGGGGGGGATATTACCTGAAAAAGAAAAATGGCTATTAGGTCAAGCCAACAAGTATTGAAAATCAATCCGTTTGTACAATGAAAGATGTGAAATGAATTACAATTGCTAGGCTAAAGTGAGGATAACCGTTAAGAAGAATATAAATAGTTAAAGAGATTTACTACTGAGTGATTTGATAAACATTACTAAAATATTCTTTCTTGGATACTTATCTGACTCTTAATACTATAGCATCTGAACACCTCATGCTCTTTAGTGTATTTGTCCTCCTAGAACTCCTGTGAGATAGGGAAGTGCTTATTATCTCCATTTTACAGGTGGGAAACTGTGGTACAGAGAGACCTATTTATGCACTTGCATTCCATCTGGGTGAATGTATTAACTATATCATACTAAGTTTAAAGTCTTATCTCACAAACAAGGAAATCTAAAGCAAAACTGCAGTCACCAGCAGTAGGATAGGGCACTTGGCAATGTGATTATTCATTTATTTCACACCAAAGGTTAGAACCAATGAAACTGATAGTTCTTTTTAATTTTCTAATGTAAACACAACTCTTGAAGTTCTGTGGGCTCCGTGGGCACCAAGGTGCTCATGATGGAATCCTTTACTGTGGTAACAGAATCCTACATTAGACATTTCACACCTATCCTTTCTCAAGGGAACAGTCTGACTCAGGACAGACCCATTGACACATATGACAGTCAAGCTCTTGTAACTGATGGTAGGAGACTTCACAGTGCTTTCATGAAGTCCTCCAATGTCCTAAAGTGGGAGCACAATCTTCCTCAGCTGAGGTTCAGCCTTGCACAAGTTTAAAAACATTTGTGCTTTTCCCTTGCTAAAATGCCATTCAGAAGAGTGGGTGGGGTGCAAGAGCTACTTTTCATCCCCATCCAGTAGAGACAGGTGCTGCTGGTTAGATCCCTCACCACCTTGGGTAGTGCTCACAAAAAAAAAAAAAAAGTGTACATTTTTCATGTTGCTAGCCATTTAGCTAAAAAAAAAAAAAAAGTCAATATGCTCAGATAGCCCAAAGATTAGGAAAGAGGAGATTTTATATATCCACAGTAAAAGATGCACCTAAATATTAACATGGGCTTAGCAGTCAAACTCAAATTGTGGTCTAAGTAGCTACAATTCCATTGATCTGCACCAGGTGTATCAGAGTGTTCTAGATTCCAACAGAAAGTTTCAGATCCTGAACTGAGCTAGGTATATCTTACAACAATCTAGCTTGTTACTAGAAATGCATGGTAAAGAGAGTTATGTATACAGATTATTTATACAGTTGCTTATACAGATTAAAGACAACATAGTAAAATAAGGCTAGGGATGTGGTGTTGTTTCAATTAACCTTCAAATCCCTTTATTGCCAGAACAGAAAGTTATTTTGAGTGAGTTTTTTTCAATTTCTCTCTCTTCCCTGAACCCAAAAGACAGCCCCCATTTTAAACACCACCCCCATGATGCTTATTCAGGGAGCATCTATTACAATGAAGTATAGTGGTCACTTGAAACAAAGGCTGAAAAGAAAGAAACCAAGTTCTATGGGTTATTCAAATGAAAGTAGCAGTGCATATTCCAGCTGGCAGCTCTGTGTCATCATCTTTCTGCCTCTTCTTAACTGCCAAGTAGTAGATGTTGCCAGCAGACCTCATTGGGACCCTATAAGAAAATGACACTAATACAGCACAGATTAACAGATGAAAAGATTGGCCACTATATCCACAGAAAGATTGCAAGTGCTGGTAGAGGTTGTTTTTCATTAATACTTTTTCTAAGCATAAAGGTGAACACAAAAAACAAGAAATTGCTATTTTCACTAGCTGAAGTATCTTCTACATTCTCCCCTTTACCTCATAGTAGGTATTTTTACTTGCTGGGATGATTTCCAAATTGTATCAGAGGAATTGTTCTGCTCCAGGCTTTATCTCCCTTTGACTCATTGTGTGACTTGGGCAAGTCCTTTAACCTCATTTTACTCACATCTCGGTAGCTAAATGAATCTTCACTCCCCTCTCAGCTTTCAGGAAGCAGAGCAGGGAGTTACAGCACTGATCCATGCTCCCCCCACTCTCCATGCTCTAAAACTGCAACTGGGAGAGTGCAGGGAGCCCATACTGAAGCTCTTATCCTGGAACTGCATCACTCAGCATCTTGCTGAGCATCAGAGGAGTGGTATGTGCTGTGAGAAAGGCTACGATTTTGTCATGGCAGTGATCGAGTCCATGACTTCAGCCAGTGCTGGCTGGGAGCTGCGGGGTACCTGTGCCCCCTGAACTCCAAGCTGCTGCAGGTGGCGGGGGACCCTCACTGCCCTCAGAGCTCCTGGCCACCACAGGTGGCTGGGGGGACCCCACAGCTTGGAGCCACAGATGAAGGAGGACCCTGGAGCTCCAAGCCCCCATGGGTGGTGTGGAGCCCCAAAACTCCCAGCTGGGCTCCCAGTAACCACCAAGCGGCTCTCCATTTTGTCATGGATATTTTTAGTAAAAGTCAGGGACTGGTCACGGGCTTCCATGATTTTTTCTTTATTGCCTGTGATCTGTCTGTGACTTTTACTAAAAATATCCATGACAAAATCTTAGCCTTAGCTGTGAGCCCACAGGGTGCCTCACTGCACAGGCACACATCTTCAAAAGAACCATGCAAAATGCCTCATGTGCCCCTGTATCATCTGGTTCTACAAAATGGAAAACTGGGGCAGATCTGTCACTGAAGTATCTGGGAGAGCATAACTCACTAAGAGGAGAGGCACAAATTGAACTCTTCCCAAATAAGTAACAGGACAAAAAATATATCAATAATATTTTACTGCATATTTAAAAGTAATCTGACCCTGACAGAATAAATACCTACAGTCTCTTATTTATATAAAGTATGGATAATTCACATTCCTTTTTCACCTCTATAATAAAGCTGTTTAATATTTACACGCACGCTATGAGTTAATGTTTACAATAGAGGGACCTTTTCTTCCATTAAAAATATAAATTTCTCTCTTTAAAGTTATCAAATTAAAACAGCAGATTCCTTTATTCTAGAACAGAGGTAATACTTACATCACCATTTGAATGGATTATTATTTTGGAGTGGGGTATCTTACAGAACAATCAGAAAGACAGGGTTCTTGACCAAAGAAGAACAATCTAAATATCTGCAAAACACATGGAATACATCATATGAACAATCAAAAATACAAGCAACAAATTTGTGTGATGCACTGAACTTTTACATCTTTTTTTTATTTAAAAAATGAGGGGACGGCCTGAGAAGGTGAGATGTGGAGGTTTGAGTGTAGGGTATTTTGTTATGGAGGAAAATTAAATAGTCTCCAAAGAAAAAATGACCAATCAGTGCACAAGTGTTTATTATGCACGGAGAGAGAGAGTTAGTAATACAAACTCAAAAAATATTGCATCCTAAATTCCTCTACTTCCAGCATATTCAGTTCAGATTCTCAATAAAAGAGGGTTTTCCAGACACACAGGAACCCCCTCCTGGAAGATTTAACTGGGTTGTCTCAACTTCTTCATTCCCTGCTCCAAAACCCCAACCTTTTTGGCCTGTCCCAAGGGAAAACCTCCTCCAGCACTAACCTTGGAGACAAAAGCCTTGAAAAAGCCTCTACTGTGAAATAAAACCCATAATAGAGGAAAGACTCTGGGGAAAAGTCATTACACTGAACTGTCTAAAGAATGAAAGCAAAGTACAAACAATTCACACATGGACTAATTCCTACTAGTACATCACCTCAATTAGGAAAAATAAAATCCCTTATGTATGAGTGGAGGTAGCTGCTCTCTTTTCTCTTAGGTCCTAGCCAGCTGCTCTGTCGCCCATACCATCATTTTCCCCCATGAACCCAATTTAATATGGTTATTTGCATGTGGAAGAGTCTATCAGAAAACACAGTGGGATTGTTTAAAAATAATTTAGCCATTCTGTAATTACATTTGAATGGATAATTATATTGTAGACACCTTGGGGCAGGAAAAAGGTCTTTTTGCTTTTCTGTCAAAGACCACGTTATACCTACTGAATGGGGCACAAATAAATAAGAGTCGTTACAGGATGGAGTTATTGGGCAGGTTTCCTGTCCAAAGGGCAGGGGAGCAAAACTAAGATGAGGACTTGTCCTTTCTCGTCTTAATCTTCTGTTTTTGTATCAGAAGAAGGATTGCAGTTTGAACTCAAGGCAAATGATGTTGTCAAAATTATGCGATATTAAAGGTGCTTTGTTTCTAAAACAGTATTTTAATAGGTAACAATTCCTGATGTCAATTTGAGATCTCAGTCCCCAATCCTGCAAAGTGCTGACTATCTCCCAATAGGTATTGACCATCTCCAGCTTGCACAGAAGTCACTGCGGTTTTAGAGAGCTCAGCACCTTGCAGCAGTGATCTTACACAGTAACCCTTTTTTATTGGTTGAGTATCATGCTGCTTTTTAAATTCAATTAAAGTATATGACACAGAATTAGAACTGAATGTCCAGAGCTATGCTGGAAGACTCTACACACACCCCTTGCAATTAAATAAGCAGACAGTACCAGCCTCCAATATTATGTGTCTCACCCATCATATGTAGAAATGGTCAAACTTTTTCAAAATTCACCATTCTGATGAATTTTTTCAAAGAAATTCCAGTGAAAAGCTGCAGGATGAATTTTTTGTCAATGTTATGAAAATTACATCTCATTTTTTGACCAGGTCTATCAGAAAAATAGACCTTTTATTACAGAAACATTTAATATGCAGCATACTAGATTTCCCCCTATTCTATAATGTTACTGCTAACACAATATCATTTTTCTGGTATAATTTAACAGTGTGCTCACACACAGGGCGAATATAGTAGCCCTTACTAAGCAGGAATGCTCATGTGAGTAAGGGCTGTAATATCAGTCCCACAGTACATCCTCAGTGCTCCAGATCAGATCTATAAAAACGATTTTAATAAAGGGAATGAGTATTATTACACTATAAAATTAATAAAAGTATTTCTACTTGGTGTTTATCCTCAAAACCCCTTACTTATAGGAACAGCCATTACTGTTGTGAGTAATCACTTTGACATCAATGGTATTACTCATATGAGCAGGAATTTTGAAGCATTGGGTTCATTAACTAATTAATCTTGGACACCCCTGAAACAGGTGAAGTATGCTCATTTTATAGTTAGGAAAAAAAAATCTGACAGATGACATGATTATCATTAAAACCAGTAATACAGATACCTATGGCTAGAAGTCATTTCTACAATAAGGTGCAATTGCAAAGTTCTGCCAGTAAAATGTCATCTAATGTAGATTTTAAAGAACACTCTTCACCTTTACAGCTGGGCTGAAGGCAAATCACAATTTTATGCTTCATATTTACATGTCACATCAAATGTTCTTGTGGGTTTTCAATGATCAGAATCCATCCCAGAAGTTGTACCTTCAGTTTTTCATCATGTAGTAATTTCTACAAGTCCTATTAAAGTAGAACCTGACAGCGCATTATCCTTCAACTCACGCTCCCCCAAAAAGTTCATATAGGAGCAAAGCTTCACAAATACTTTCTGCTGAATATACACGAAAAAAGGGCCCAGAAGATGTACACTGTACATTCTGAGCCTTCCACCCATCAGGAACTCTGTGACTGTGACCAAAAAAGCTTCCTGATTTATTCTTCCTTCAAAAGCCTATATTTGTCATCCTGGTAAAGACTTTTGCAAGAATCTAGAAGACCGTATCATCACACTCATCTTTTCCATCCTAGCTATTTTTATTTTCAAACTTCAGAGCAAAGGAGTGTAATTTACAGCACTAGCTGAAAGGGTATATTGGTTTATGCTTCAGGGTTAAGGAGAATGTAAAGTGAGTGCAATTTATTACTTTAATACAACAGCTTATGAAATATAACCACTAGTTTTAGATGACTGAGTTTACCATAAAACAGCCATAAACAAAAATAATTATATTCAGTAAATCATTGAATACCAGTCATATTTTGTGTGTTTCTGAAGAAAACTCTCTGAACACAGAAGATTACCTAAAAATAATAAAGACTTGGGAAGAAATTCATGGAAGAGGGATGATGTTTGTTAGAATTTTACCATCTTTCAAATCTTAAATTTCTCTGTAAAAGAAAAAAAAAATCCAAAACAAGCTTTGATTTGGAGAACTGCACATTGCAGTAAAAGCTGTATTTTTTTCTCTGTGTGTACATACATACCTGTAGATATACAGATAAATGTACTCAGTACTTTTATTTGAATCTCATGTAGATAATGCATTTATATGAATTTGAGCAGTTATCAAAGCAAATGTTCAGCGTATTCTTTTGAACACTGCACAAATGTTCTGAACACGCACTCACAGTTCTCCCATTGTGCTTTTCTTTCAAAACAACCAATAAATTAAATTTAATCAAAACAATTCTAATAAAACATTGTAGTTAAGATCTGAATTGCTCAGAGGTAGGGAAATTCCAATCTAAGGATCCTGTTACATACTGCATACATCCATATGCCATACTGCATAATTCCAGTTCAGCAAGGTATTTAAAGCACATGCCTAGCTCCATGCATGATGAGTCCCATTGATCTTAATGGGAATACTCACGTGTAGTTTGGCATATGCTTAAGTACAGTAATTCACTGAATTGGGGTGTGCTGATATGAATGCAGAAATTTTATCACCATATATAATATCTTGTGTGGCTAACTGCATGTTCTCAATGGGACCCGTACAAATTACAGTTGCTGTGGGAAACATAACTTGATATTTTAAATATACTGAAGAAAGAATATCCAAACTACAATGCTGAATTAATTTTGTTTTTGGAATTTAATATATGGAACATTCTCCCTCATTTTTCTGAAGCTCACATTTGGATTGCAAAAGCAAAACAACTGATGACAGGAGGTTGGGGGTGAGGAGGACAATGTTAGTTTCTGGACTAAGGTTCCTTCAGCCCTTAAAGACATCAGAGCCATTAAACAAGACAGTGTAAATGCTAGCTGCTGTTTGTTTGAAAGGATACAATGTTCTTCAGTGACGAAACCACTCTTCTACAACAAGGTCAGATTGTTTTATGCATGTGTTGCTATGGTGAGAGAGAAAAGAGTTGATGGAAAACTGGATGACTACTTATCTCATTGCAGAGAAAGCAACAGAAATTGAAGATTAATGTACTCTAAACCCATCATATCTTGTACCCTATGAACTTAATATGCAATACCCAAGCATACAAATTGATACTTTCAACTTTTGTTAAATTCTACATCTTGAACGTTTACTGAATTACAAATTATTCTTTCATATCATTCAGCTACACACACCTGAACGAGTGCAGAATGTGTTCTTGCCATCGCATTCCCTCAGAAATTTTGCCCAGAAAGTGGGAGGCAGCTTTAGTTAATAGCTGGAGCGCCACTAGCCAAAGCTGCTGAGGAGGCGGTACTAAATCAGCACTTGTAGGAGATGACCCATAATTCTCATAGTAATTTGAATTTCTGAACATCCCAATTTATGGATACCTTTTAAAATATCTTGCTTTTCCTTCTGTCCATCTAGATATGAGGTTTTTTTATTGTGCTCTCTTAGCTGAGTCTAGTTGTTGTGGAGAGTACAGACACTTACTACCTTTCTCCTACTGCCTGAAACTGTAGCCAGAATGGTTTCTTTAAAGATGTTTTTTATTTTTCAGCACTGCCCTGTGACAGTGTTGTCTCCCTTCAATACCCATTTCAAAAAATGTGTTCTGGTGATCGTGAACCAAGAACTGAGAAAATGCATCCTGCCTCTATTATCTATTTCCACTTCCAACTGTCTCCTAACTCCATCCACATGATCTTATGGTTCTTTCACTGCACTTCCTCTCTTCCCTCTCATATACAAGTGTCCTGAGTCACCCTTCTCACCTACCTCTCCAATGATCCTGATTCCGGACTATGCAGAGGTCCCCAAACCTCTTCCCCCACATGCAGACTCCCTCCTGTCTTTTAAAAAGTCTCCCAGTTTCCCTCACATCTACTTTCATCACAAGATTGCCTCAAATTCCTCCCCAGCTGCCTCTGAAATTCAGGTTCCTCACTTCATCCTTATCCCAGTTGTAGATTCCCTCCCACAAAATCTCTTAAACTCCCTCTCCAGTTGCCTCTCAGCTGCATTCCGTCCTCTGTCACAAATCCTGGGGGAAGATCTGGAACTAGTATAAATTATCATATCTCCAGCGGATAACAGGTATGACCATTTACACCAGCTGAGGATCTGCCATTTGATATTGGTATCATTTCTGGTCATCGGAGGCAGGACTAGTGCAAAGGAACATCTTACATTTTCATATCTGATACAACAACAAACACTGTACGCTTGTTTGTGCTAAATATTCTGAAGGAAGAAAAAATGCTAAACTTTCATCCCAGATAGGCAAGTGATGCAGATGGAATAGCTAAATCAAATAACCACAATTCCAGCTACATTTTAAAGTACAATCACACATTTTATTTATGCCAGTGACAAGTACAATACTATTTGCAAAACAAATGATTGTAACTTAGTTTTATGCTAAACAAGCATGTTTAAAAAGTTATTAACAACCTGACAACTGGTACATTTTAGATGTTCACTTCTATGCAACTGCAGAGTAGTAACATGGTGCCAGTTTAAAGAGAGGAGCTACTGCTGGATAATGACAGTTAATGAAAATTTGGAATTACAGCAGAGGTAAGCAAAGTAATTTGAATAAGTACTGGAGAAAACTTATTTTCATATGGAAATAATGCTCCCAACTGACAAAAAGGGTGAAAAATTGAGCTGTTCTTTACAAATATAAAAAAGTGTAAAAGATTTAATAACTACAGATGTTTCCATTCAAAGCTCTATGTGAATGTACTGTAACAAAAATAAAAGCCTGTTATGTATTAGTGATCATCTCACTGCCTCAATTTTTTTTGTCTTTGAAATTTTCATATGTAATAAAGCAAACGTATTGTTTGACTGTTTCTGAACTGTCCATGACTTCATATAGCCACTTAACTAGTACAGGGCTGCATAGTCTCACTTTATGCAAAACCCTTATTATAAGTACTTATTAAAAAAAGAAAGATGAGAAGATTCAGACATCAAGTTCAGTTGTGAGCAAAGGAAACCATACATCAAAATATCTCTCAGGCCTTGGCTTTTAGCATATTGTAGTTTCTATCACTAAGAAAGTATCCATAAGGCTAAATCCTGAAGGTAGGGCTCTTTTTGGAGTCAAGGGTCATTTTGCCTGAGTTAAGGATTTTAGTATTTAACTCATAGAATTTAGAAATGGAGGAGGAGACCTATTAGGTTATCTTATCTGAGCCATGGAAGGCAACACAGGATTGTTGCACAAAGAACATTAAGGGGCAGATCTTGTCCTGCTGAAGTCAATGAGAGTTTTCCCATTGATTTCAATGGGGCCTCGATCTCACCCTAAGTATTTTGTTCAGTCTAGTGCCAGGGTCGGCAATCTGAGCTCGATGCTGGTCTGGGGTTCCGGCTGCTGGCCCCCTGCCAGCCTGGGTCCTGGCCCCCTGCCAGCCTGGGATACCAGCTGCTGGCCCCACCTGCTGCTGGTCTGGCGTTCTAGCCACCCAGCCCCCAGCCAGTCAGGGTCTGGGCCTCCGGACCTGCTCAGCCCTCCTGCCAGCCTGGGGTACTGGCAGTCAGCCCACAGCTCTGCTCCTGGCCTGGTTCCAGCGCTCTGCAGCCCTTATCAAAAATTACACTACAATTAGCTTAAAAACTTGAAAACTTAAAAACTTTGTTTGTATATTACAGTAATCGTTAAAACATGTACAATGATAATAAATATATAGGTTTGATAAAACAAAGTAGTTGTACTTATGTGCCTGTGCTTAATTTGTGTTTTCAATGATTTACCTTCTAAAAAAATCTCGCATGTCTCGCACCCCCAGAAAGCGCATCTCGCACCTCAGGGGTGCATGCACCCCAGGTTAAGAACTACTGCACTAAACTGATAAGATCTGCATTTTAATTTAATTTTAAATGAAACTTCTTAAACATTTTAAAAACTCTGTTTACTTTACATACAACAATAGTTTAGTTATATAATATAGACTTATAGAGATCCTCTAAGTATTACTGGCACGCGAAATCTTAAATTAGAGTGAATAAATGAAGACTCGGCACCCCACTTCTGAAAGGCTGCTGACCCCTGGTCTAGTGTCAGGTGACAAGCAACAGGGGTTCTATCAATTCGTCTTTCCTTAAAAGTCCATTTCAAAGTCTAACAGATCTCATTACCAAAAGCTGTTACTTGATATTCACCATAATTTTTCTTTTCCTCAGTCTTATTCGACCAGCTCTAGTTATAACTATTCAGACTATCCTAAAACAATTCTTTCCTTACTTGCTTTTTATACTCTATAAACACTTGTACGTAGTTATCATATATCTCTATTGTCTTAGAATCATGCTATTCCTGTTTAGCTGTCTCATTCTTTCTTCATACATCAATCATTACAGTCTCAAGAATTTTTGTTAATCTTCTCTGGACTTCCTTCTAGTTTACCAGCATCTTGACCTACCTCCAGATAACAGGAGTGATCTCATCATTAGTGCAGAGAGAGGGACTATCATCTCCGTGATACATGATACCACTGCATATATGCAACCCAACATGCAGACTGGCTGTTTTGCTGTTATATTTGCTGGCTGCATTGTTGTGCATTATCAACTTTAGATCTTTTTCTAGCATTACTACTTTCCAAGGGTCTGTCCCCCATTAAGCATATGATGGCTGGATAATTTTTTTCCAGGAGGATTAATTCTTCCAAGATGAACCTTCTATGCTATTCAGTTTTGTGCACTTCTGTTCTCTCTAGGTCAATCTGCATTCTTTATTTGTCCTCAACAAAGACATCCCAAATTCTAGCATGCCAGATTTAAAGGATATTGTGATCTATCACTGAAATAGTTATTGTACAGCTGTGGACCTCACTATTACATGAATACATTGTAATAATTTTGTGTCTATATGGTGTCTGTCTAGCAGTTTTCTAGGTGTTTCATAACACTCAGAAATAAACACCAAAATATTAAAATGTGCACAAAAGCCTTTAGAAAAGAAAACAATCAAGATTCTTGTTCTTGAAGGGAGGAAAAGACTAATATTGTGATATTTGTGCAGGATATCAAGAGCCTCAGAGCAGCAGAGGCAAAAATAAAGGCAGAAACTTTATATGCCAACATACTTCAAAGATGTGCACCTACTAATGGGAGCTGGTACATAGACTGTCAGTGTGATAGATGTGGATATGCAATAATGTTATGAACACTGGTCAATGAGGAGAATTTACTGTACTCTGAGGATATAAAACTTTCCTGTATGAATGCACGGATTTAGCTTAACAGGGGGCTGTGGGAAGAACAAGCAAGAAGGCAGTACACAATGGTCCCAGATAAGCAATCTTGCAGCAAACATCAGGGCATACTTGATAAGACAAGCGCATACTTCAAGTCTCTAGGTTGAAGTGACACAGCTATTTTCCCAGGCTAGGAATCAAATGGGCTACAGTTAAAAAGTTATTTGATTCCTGTGAAGGGCCTGTTGAGTTGCCAAGGCTCTCCAGGGAGAGTCAGTGAATTCTATAGGGAGACCAATTGACAGAGAGAGGCTCTGTGGAAGAGTCCCCAGGTAGAATATGGTTAAACACCTGGTAAGCTAGATGTACGTAGTGAGTTCTATTGTTTTTAAGATGGTCTTCTCTTAACTACTTTTGTTCTAAATAAATGATGCTTTGCTTTAAGGTGGCTTTTGGGTCACTGCTTACCACTGTCACTGTTTCAGAGGCAACAGAATTGTTGACATAAGTTAGACATGTGGAGGGAAACCATGGCTGTGCAACCATCACATGATCCCACTCCAGGAGAGAGGTGATGGCTTGAGGCCTGGGACTTAGTGAGGGGATATGAAAGAAGAAAACCAGGAGGGGTCAGAGATGCAGTTGCCTGGAAACTGTGACAGTCAAATCTCAGTAAGATATGGTGGGATCCAGTCCAGAAGGGTTTTCAATTTTCGTTTCCTTGTGGTAGCTATTCCAGCTTTAATTCAGAACACTTGAGCACAGGAGCATGGCCAGCAAAAGGACTATAACTAATCTGGCTAGCAACAGGGTGAGGTCAGAGAGAATGATGCTTGTCCAACAATGTAAGGACCCTGGACTACAAAATGGAGGAATTAGAACACCCGGTACAGGACGTGAACACCAGATATCAAAAGAATAGAAACATGATGGAATAGCAATCGTGACTGTTATTCAGGTATTGAAGGGTATATGCTGTTCAGGAGAGAAAGAAATAAAATGAGGGTGGTGGAGTTGCATTGTGTATCTATAATGTGGTAGACTGTAAAGAAATAAGAAGAGATTGCATGGGTAAAACAGAATTGTTTTGGATCAAAATAACTTCGGTGAAGGATTGTAGAAGCAGTTCTATAGCAGATTCTTAGGGCTTGATTTGCATATGGACAGAGATCTCTTTAATATTATTAGAGCTATAAATATTACTGGAAACTGTGTCATTACAGGAGACTAACTTTCCAGGTAAATGGGATGACCTGGGTAAATATAGGCCTGTCAGCCTGATATTGATCCTGGGCAAGATAAAGGAGTAGTTGATGCAGGACTCGGTTAATAACAAATGGTAATTAATGCAAATCAACCTGGGTCTGTGGAAAACAGATCTTGTCAAACTAGTTTGATAATCTTTTTGATGAGATTACACAATTGGCTGATAAAGGTAAGTGTTAATGTAAGACTTCTGTAACACGTTTGACTTGGCATCGCATGACATTTTGATTAAAATACAATAATAATATAAAATTAACATGCACAGATTAAGTGTATAAAAGCTGGAATATTATACAGGAGGAACTGAATGATCTGGAGGACTGGGGTTATAGAAGTAAGATGAAATCTTTATAGTATGAAGTGCATGCACTTAGGAACTAATAAGAATTTCAGCTATGTGCTGGGGACTCATCATTGGAAATAAAGGAGGAGAAAGTCCTGGGTATATTAGCTGATCACAGGATGACTATAAGCCAGTAATATGATGCTAACATGAAAGAGACAAAATGTGATCCTAGGATATATCAGGCAAGGTATTTCCAGGAGGAAATAGGAAAGTATTAATATTATTGAGCAAGGCACTTGTAAGATCTCATTTGGAACACAGGGTATAATTTTGGTCAACCATGTTCAAGAAAGTGAATTCAAACTGGAACAGGTGCAGAGAAGGGCTACTAGGATGATCAGGTGAATGAAAGCCCATCTTCCAAAAGGAGACTAAAAGCACTTGGCTTGTTCAGCCTAGCAAGATGAAGGCTGAGAGGGGATATGATCACTCTCTATAAATAAATCAGAGATGTAAACACAGGGAGGGTATTTAATCTTAAGAACAATGTTGGCACAAGAACAAATAGTACATGAGTACATATAGGCGGGAAATTAGAAGTTTTCTAACCTTCAGAGCAATGAAGTTCAGGTACAGCCTTTCAACAGAAGTAATGGGGGCAAACAACCTAACTGAATATAAGATAAAACCTGACAAGTTTATGAATGGAATGTGGTTGCCTGTGTAGCCTAAGTCAGCTGATGTGGGCCAGCTGCAGGTGTTATACTATAGTGATGACATACTGTCAATGACCCAGATGTCCCATGGTCATATTCACAGAAATTATCTCAGAAGATGATTTTAATGGTATCTGTTGAACAATAGTAAAACAAAAGATCAATCACACACATACAAAAAACGACTTACTAGTATCCACTATTTGCAGATGAAACTGGAACAGCATTGGAACCATATTTAAATTTTCAAACTCTTTTTCTAAAGTACCGCTATATGCCTTTATGGATGCAAAATCCATTTCCAACTTCAGCTGCTGATTCTAAAATTGCACAAAAGGTGTTTTAGCTTAAGAATACAACACAGTCTCCTCGCAGCACATGAAAAAAAATGACAAAATAATTTCATTTTTATTCCCAGATTTGAGCATTTGGCCCACAGAACCCATTTACCAAATTGAACTAATCAGATAAATTCAGCATGGTAATGAAAAAGTTATTTGACTTTTGGTTCTATTCACAAGTGTTATTCTGGTAATTTCATCATTTCTCATTTGTACAACAGTGGAATTTGATAGGGGGAGGACAAATTATTTTTTCACTACAAAAGGGGTGAGATTTGCAAACAGAAGAACATGCATATGAATGACAAAAATCAGACAGCACATTGAGCCAGTTGATTAAAACTGAAATACAAATTATTCAAAATTCAAGAAGTTGAGGAGTAATGAACATCGTGGTAAAAATGAGAGACAACTGGGGAGGACGCAATAGAAAAAGAGCAGCAAAGACCTGAGAATTAAAGTGGAGCATGAAAGGAAAGGCCAAAAAGAGACCTGGTATAAATGAGTAACTCCTTGCTTCAGTGGAGTTGACCTGCTGACAACAGGTCTGAATCTGGCTAAATTTAATGCTGGTCACAAAAAATCAAATGCCATATTGGGCCTCAACACTCAAATCGACATGGACACACAAAGCCTTATTCTCAAGTGTCCCATTGAAATCAACAAGACTCCATGTGGGGGTAAAAGTCCATATGCCTGTCTGCAGGATCAGGCCCTTGGAATGCATTAACAGGAGTATTACATGCAAGACAAATAGAGTGGTTATTCTGTTGTACTTGGGCCTCACCAGTTCAGTTCTGGACATTACATAACTCAGAGAATTCAGAGATGAACAACAAGAGTGATATAAAATAACAAGAGCTAGTTTAAACTGCTGTTGCTTCACTGGATTAAATGGAAATGTGCCAATTTACACCAGACCTCGAATGTTTTCAGAGTACAGAAAAACTCACCAGAAAATTCATATAAAGTAGAGTAGGATCACAAAACGAACAGAAATGTTAATGTCTGTGTGTACACTTGGTGTTCAGACATCTGATTATTTACCTTCAGATCCTCCAACTGCTTTTTTAAACTTTCCTGTTCTTCATATGCCTTTGTCAAACTTCTTTTTAGTTCACAAAGTTCAAACTCTTTAACTGTTAAAAATAATTTTCAATTCAGTTTGTAATATTTTCTACATAACTTTGAACAAAAACCATAAAAGAAACAGAACTGAAATTACAGCTAACCCTACCTATACCAAAGCTGCCCACTGAGGGTCAATTTCAAAGTTAGAGGTCTCTACATAATAAAGACATATGACAGCAAAGGCGAACTACTGTACAGTCACAGCATGCCAGATGACTATCAAGGTATTGAAATAAAGACAAAATATGGTTACTCATCTTTTTGTAACTGTTGTTCTTCGAGATGTGTTCCATTACGCTGTAGTGTGTGTGTTGCATGCACGGGTGCATGGGAGTTTTATCTAGAGCTGTATGCATAGGGGCGGCCCCACCCACTCTGTTTCTTGTGCTCCAAAGTGGGAGTATAAAGGGGCAAAGTCACTCCTCCCCTACTTCAGTTCCTTTGCACCCAGAATCAATGGTAGACTCTGATGCATCAGGGAAGGAGGGTGAGTCGTGTAATCGTATGCAACACATCTCAAAGAACAGGCAACTGTTTGTTCTTCTTTGAGTGCCTGCATGTATCCACACTGTAGGTGACTGCCAAGCTGTTACCTTGGGGGAGGGTGTGGGGGGCTCGGAGTCTCAACGTAATAGAGACTGTAGGACTGACTTCCCTATATCTGTATCCTCCTGGGATACAGCAGACATTGCATAATGCCTGGTGAACGTCTGAGTCTAAGACTGTATCACTGCTCTACAGTGATCCATAATTGGGATGTTAGCCACAAATACTGCTGAGGTCAAGTGCATCGTAAGTTTGTCAGGAGGCATTACTCCTTTGACAGCATAACACTTTGTAATGCAGTTGGTGATCCATTACGAGAGACTCTCAGTTGTAACCAGATGACCTCTCATACGTGCTGCATAAGAAATGCAGAGCAGGGCAAACACCCAAAAGGATTTTGTCCTATCCAGGAAGACAGCCAATGCTATGCGGAAACTCTACTTGTCCTTATGCAGAGGATTATGGGTGGTGATAGAAAGGAACTGGAGTGTATATCTCAATTCCACCATGCTTAGCACCCTCTTGTCTGAGGTGATGGCCTGCCAGGCATGTAGGAAAAGGAACAAACTGCCCCAGAAAGATGGGGACAGACCAATGAGATCCAGGTCAAATAGCATGCCATCTGAGACCTGACAGTAAAAATGACTAATTTGGGGCCTGCAGCTGCCAAGCTGAAGAGTGCAAGGAAGCAGAAGGCATCGTTTTTCTTCTCTGTGACCTTGGTCAGCCTAACAAAAAAGGACAATTTTACAGTTTGAGTTGCTATTGAAGATGGTATCTTGTTTCCTCTGTTATCACCATACAGAGGTCCAAAGATTTCAACACTACTTGAGTCCATTAGTGTATGCAAAGCCTAATCTGTTTTAGATGAGAACAGAGCACATCCCCTGAAAAGAAAATCATCAATTGTTTGTTGCATCTCCCTAGGAATCCTGGAGGACTGCAGACAGGAGAATCTGTGCACAGCCACCACTGTTGCCATGGCCCTAGCTGTAGAATCTGCTGCATTTAAAGAAGTTGTAGAACTGATCAAGAAATGAGGAGTCCCTCTGCAACGAGTGACTGGAGTCTTTTGGTAGTCTGCCAGCAACCCGAGATATTGCCTCCCAGTTTGAAAAATTACACTGTGACAACACAGTGTCATGGCTGGTAATGTGAAATTATAAACTTGCTGTAGAATACATTTTTCTACCAAGCTTTTTGGCATCTTTGTCCTTGAGGGTAGCCTCATCTCTGCCCTGATGGCTCCCCTCACTCACCACAGCCACAACAAGTGACTCTGGTGTGGGATATAAACAGAACTGTTCAAAGCCCTGGAACTGAATCTGATATTTATGTTCTGTTCTTTTGGCCACAACTAGAATAGAGGGAGGGATTTACCAGATGGTTTTGGCCGGCTGCATAATGGCCTAACTTATGGGCAGGGCAACCTCCCTGGTGGGGTGTGATGGAGAATATCAATCAAACAGCCTGAATGCCCATGGAGGCTGCCATCTTCTTGAGGCGCTCCTAACGTACCTTAAAATCATCCAGTACCTGTGAGGATCTTTCTGGTACCAGGACCTCATCTGGTGATGAGCAGGATGCCTGCATGACAGGCAAGGGTGAAAGCTCTCAGCGCTGCTCTTATGGTCCAGAATGGGTTATACTGTTCTGGAATGGGCTGAAAGAAGTCTTGGGCTTGAGGTCCAAAGACTCACTGATACGAACTGTGACTGGTCTCCCAGTACTGGCAGGAGAAGGCCCCCTTCTGCAAGACCTACTTGTATTGGGAAGTGGTGAAGTAGTTCTGGAACCTGGAGGCATCCCCTGGGCATCCAGTAGAGGCATTGAGGGTGCTGTATAGGACTGGCCCCTAGGCACATCTGTCCGAAGCATCCCAATCCCTGGCTAAGATCCTCTCAGAACCCTGTCAGTGAGTGCAGGAATGGGAATGTGAGGAAGCTCTAGACTCTCAGTACCAGAATACCTGAGAGCCTACCTTGGAGTCTGACAAGGAATCAGAGCATTCCAGGAACCAGGAGGGGTCCACAGTGACTAAGGTCTGGATCCACGTTAAGGATGAAATACTGGAGGAAGAACGGATGGCTTCGTAGCCACCAGTAAAGCATGGCATGGAGGAACTGTTACCAGCCCAGAAGATGTAAAGAGTTGGTACCAGGCCCAAAGGTGATGGAACCTGACTAGAGTGTTTCAGTGCCAATGGGGAACTGCACCTAGCCCAGATGACGGTCGTCAGCCTGAAGCAAAGGTGAAGGCAGTATTAACAGCCACAGCATAGCCTCTGGCATAGCTGGAACAGATGTAGTTTGCTGACCTGCAGGAATCAGGGATAACCACTCTGTTGCAGCCAACGAAGTAGCAGTCTCAACAGTCACTGGGAGGGGACAGAATTGACAGCTCAGGTGTATTTATATGAGCGAATACTAGGAAGCAGCGAGGCAAAGGTACAGGACTGACCTTCTGTAGAGGAGTTCCACACTCCACACTTTGAAGAACTAGATACCGATTTCTTCTGAGGCTGAGACTGTTCTGAAGTAATGGGCCTTGAATAATATTGTCCCAGTGATGGGGATCACCTCTGGCTCCGGTTTGATGACACTTAGTATAAAAAAAGACTTCCCTCTGCAACTTACTTTACAGAATATACAACTTACATTTCAGAAGCCTGAAGATAAACTCCTGCAAAAAGCAAAAATCAGATAACGCAAAGTTCTTCTGAGAGGTCAGGCCCCCAAACTGAAACACATCTGTAGAGTCAATTTCTTCTTCTGACTCATCTTTTCCCTCCTTTTCTTCTTGCAGTTTCTGATGTTTAGAGAACTCAGCAGTTTCTTTCTCAAACTCTCCTGGACAAAAAAATAAAATAAATACAACTATGAAACAGGTTTCAAAAATTAACTAATTCTTCTTAAATCAAAAATGTTACAACACATTCCACATTTTTGGAATAACAAAGATTTGCCTGGCTGTAGTTGAAGTTTTTATATGAAGTAAAACTTTTAGATGGTACAGTGGTGAGCACTAAACAGTCACCACATACCAATGGTTACCATGCGACAGCATTGGACATTTCCTTACACGCACAACAGGGAAAAATAGTGAATGATCCTAAATACAATGTTCTGGTAGCTGTTGATATTTTATAGGTGATGTATTCCCCTCACCCCCTTTATTGGTGATTATACCATACCTTCCCCACCTCCCAGAAATAACCTGATATTATATAACATTTATTAGACTAGCAAAACTTTGATGTATAAAAGGGACCTTATGAATTCAAATTGAGCCAGTAATTTACATTTTGTTAAATCATGGAAAAAAAGAGACGATTCCAACACAAAGCTTCTGCAGAATAGCTGGCCTTTCAGCATATGCTATCATCAGATAACCCACCTAAACTATCTAATAGACTGGATTTCAGACCCCATACTCAACAGCACGGTTGTACATGCTGCAGTCAGGTCTCTCAATGGTACCTCTGAAATCAGTGAGCTTTATAGGCTCTGAAGTTCAAAACACACTTTCAGAGTTCATCTTCTAGTATAAACTCGCAAGTATCAGTTAAATATATTTATCAATTGGCAGCAGAAATTTTTTTGTATAATAATTATAATTGGTCTGTCTTGGAAAAACTGCTATAAATATACTTTAATAGTAAAAGAGTACAATATTGTTGATTTTGTATAAATATATATGTATATGGACATATACGAATATCAGGGTTGGAAGGAACCTCAGAAGTCCAACCTCCTGCTCAAAGCAGGACCAATCCCTAAACTGATTATTGCCCCAGCTCCCTAAACGGCCCCCTCACGGATTGAACTCACAACCCTGAGTTTAGCAGGCCAATGCTTAAACCACTGAGCTATCCCTCCCAACCACGAATGTGTACATATGTCACTACTTATTTTTCCCTAGAGGGTTTTGTGATTTTTTTTTTTTATTACTGTAGAACCATTAGCATTATTATCAGAGTTAAGGTTATTTTGTTGCGATGCCATATCCATTTCCTTTTCTTAATAAGAATAATGTATTCATTATGTGAGCTCCTTAAGATTTACAATGTGAAGCAAACAAACAAATAAAAGCAAATACATTAATAAGGAAATGCCTGGGTTTTGAAAGTGATAAGATAGACAAGTGTCCTCTTCACACTTAACACCCTTATCCTTTTAAAATCAAAGTGGTTTTGGTTTTTTGGAACTGCCTACTCATTTTTTTTTTAAATCTTTTATTGTGTGCGTGTGTCACAAAAGGACAAATTTTCCCAATTTTTTAAAGGTGGAAAGACTAGGTCATATCAAACTGAAGGAGTGGACAGTACTAGTCAAGCTATCAGTGGTAGGAAACCAAAATCCCAGTTCTCCGACGAGTACTGAACTCGTAAGAAAATTGTGTCAGAGAAAATGAAACAGATCACTTGGTATGTTTGAAAGGATGGTGAAAATTCTGGAAGAGTAAAGCATGCTCCATCACAAGCAAAAATCAGAGTCTCCGTGCTTTTGTCATTGAAATAACTAATCTATGACAAGGGTCATCACAGAATGAAGTTTTGTGCCTCGTTTTAGAAATAGCAATTTCTTGAACATTTTATTATTCCTTTCCTTGAAAGTTGTCTGATGCATAAGCTGAAGTGCCTATGAATTAGAATTTTGTGAGGTCACTGGGCTACTAGAGGGAAAACAGATTATACAAAATATTAAAAACTCACAAAATTGTTAAGAAAAATGAATCACTAAGTTTTTAATTTCTAAATACACTTAATTATTAAAAAAAATAAAACAAATTCCAGTCAATGAAAAATGTGAAAGCGTAATGATTTTTCTTTTTTAGTTACAAAGTATATATTTGAGAAAAATCAGTCTTATAATGGGACACCGATTATATTAACTATGAAAACCCTATATGCTCTAAGAGCCAGCTATTTAATACACTAGATTTGTGAACCACCTTATATTAGTACCATTACTAGTTGATAGTCTGTTTGAATTGCAAGCTAGCTTGACTAGCATACCATTGAAAATCATTTTAACACTACCTGTTAAATTCTGTAAGTGTTGCTTTCCCATAAGGTGTTCTTTCTTGTTATGAAAAGAACTGAAAAACTGGTTACATGTCCGACAATACAAGTCATTGCTTTCATCTCTCTGTTTTGATGAAAGAGGCAGAATAGGGAGAATTAGAAGGATCTCTCACTATCTGCTAAATAATGAGTAATTAAGAAACATTACCTACTGCAAGCAAAAAAATCAAAACAAAACAAAACAAACTCCGAAACCTCCTTTGCTCCTAATACAAACCAAATCTCATCGAGGCATGGGTAACAAAGAGATTTCACAAGACAATGAGAATTATGTAGATTGTTGTTTTTTTTTTGGTTTTGCGGCAAATCCTGACTCCATGAACACAGATAAAGCTCTCCATGGGGACAATGATACTGGTTTAACTGGACTTCACCAAGGGAGCTCCTTTGCCCTGTCACTCTGGGGATATTCGAGGCTGCAGTGGGTGGAAGTAGAGGCTGGAGAATCCACTGCTATTCAAGTCTTTTAGTCCCCCTCCAATGGGCTTCCACCCCCCAAAGCAGCTCTGTTGTCTGGGGTGCAGGATTCCATCCACTTTTTCTCATGGGAGATCATCAGTACTGAGATAAGTTACTTGGGCTCTGCAGAGGATTTGGGCCTAAGTGGTTTTATTTTTTCCTTTAAGGAAGTGCTGAAATGTGCAATAATGTCAAAGGAGAGCACTATTATTGTCTTCTTGTTTACTGGTCAAGGCCCTAAACTGATAACAAATAAATGTGCTGTAATGAGGGTTAGAAGTCACTAAAACAGAAGGTGGGTCACTATAAAACACATAAACTAGGTGTAAAGTGCCACCATGGGAAAAAGATGCTTACAGTTATCCAGATGTATGGTGCAGTATTAGTGCTGAGGCACGTACAGTGAATGAAATAAGAAAAATTGGGCTGCCATAATAGAGAAATGCAGCCAAGAGAGGTTCCTTTAAGTGGGACAGAATAACATGCACAGTAAAACAACTGAATAAGATAGTCCAAGTAAAGAGTCAATTTGATCCTGTGGAGAGAGATTGGCACTATGAGGCCATGTCTATACGACGCGCCGTATCGGCGCGTTACAATCGATTGCTCGGGGATCGATATATCGCGTCTCATCTAGACGCGATATATCGATCCCTGAGCGCGCTTACATCGATTCCGGAACTCCACCAAAACCAACGGAGTTCCGGAATCGACATGGCGAGCCGCGCACATCGATCCCGCGCGGTGAAGACGGGTGAGGACATCGATTTTAGATAATCGATTTCAGCTACGCTATTCTCGTAGCTGAAATTGCGTATCTAAAATCGATTTTCGCGCTTCGTGTAGACCTGGCCTGAGTAAGGAGAAATGGTTTCTACTCCCAGCTCTTCAGCTAACTTGATAGCCTGCCTCAGGTCACACACTTAATCATCCTCTGGCACTGTTTCTTTATTGGAAAATATGTAGAGTAAAACTACTTACCCATCTCTGTAAAGTGACTTATAAGCCATTATTAGTAGTACATTTGAAAAATAATTGGGTATATTCAATAGAGCAATTACTTTCCATAATTTTTTGTCACAGCTTTATGTTCAAGTGAATGCAGATTTCAAATTGCCACAATTCCAAGTAAAATAATTTGGCTTTGCTTTTTTTTTAAATCAGACAAGGAATTATATGCAACCCTGATTCATGCACTGAGCATCGTCCATCCTGTGCACTGAATGAGGAAGAATCCTGATGGGAAAATTAATATATGATCATTTAGTTAAAGATTAATCATAATTAGGGCTTCTATTTTTCAGGGTTTAATAATTTTATTTTTAGCAATTTTATGCAAATGTCCAAAAACTGCAGTTTTTCGGGGCTCTCTTTATATATACTGTATTGAATAATGTAAATTATATACGTTACTTACTATGGTAGAAGATACTAGTATGAGTAATCCCTTTGTAAATGTTCCATAGTGCCCTTTAACGTAGCACTATTTCAAACAGCACTACATTAAAGTGCACTAAGGAACATTTAGGCTACGTCTAGACTGCACATCACTTGTGGCAGCGTGTTGTAAATGTGTTGCTAACTGCTGTACTGAAATGCAGGCTGTATCCACACTGTGGCATGTAGCTACACATCAGTGAAAGGCTCTGGTAGGGAAAGGCTCCAGCAGTGGGGGACACACTGCTAAAATAGCAGTGATGACGACAGAGGCAATGAGAGGGTAAAGAGAGTGTTGTATAGGGAACATAGCCACAGGGTTCAGGCATGCCTTCCCTTGCTTATGTAGTGCCTCACCATCTATACAGCTATTTATATCTGTGCCAGGGGAGCATGTAGCGGATGTACTCTACACACTACCAAAACAAGTGTGCAGTGTAGATGTACCTTCAGTGTGCACCAACAGGGTCTACACAGAACAATTAATGCACAGCACATTAGTGCACTTTAGAAACTGCATCCCTGTAATAAACAATTACTGGTCCACATGGACAAGTCATTACAGTAGAACCTCAGAGTTGCAAACACCTTGGGAATGGAGGTTGTTCATAACCCTGAACAAAACATTATGGTGGTTCTTTCAAAAATTTACAACTAAACATTGACTTAATACAGCTTTGAAACTTTACTATGCAGAAGAAAAATGCTGCTTTCCCTTAATTTTTTTAGTAGTTTACGTTTAACACAGTATTGTATTTTCTTTTTCTTTTTTTTTGGTCTCTGCTGCCTGATTGTGTACTTCTGGTTCCCAGTGAGGTGTGTGGTTGAGTAGTCAGTTTGTAACTCTTGTGTTTATAACTCTGAGGTTCTACTGTAGACAAAAATAGCCATTTCTGCTGTTCATTGAATAAACACCAATTTCATTTTGTTTTTTATATTGGCAGAGTTAAAATCAAAATTCAGAAGCCCTAATCATAAGGAGTGCACACAAGGAGGTAACAATAAGGTTGCAAAGACAATCTTAATTCTGGCCTTTCCTAAATTTTGAGTACTTGACTTTGTGATGTTAACATTTTTTTACAATAGTTTTTGTGTGAGTACAACACTGTATGTCATTATTAAAATAAACTAGCTGACATTAACTAGTTAAAACTTATCAACTTTGTCCCTCCCACCCTCACCTCAAATACAGTTTCAATGTACTTACATCTATTGTTGACAAAGCAAGAGCTTCATTCTCAGATCTACTTCCTATAGATATTGTTCCTGATGGAAAAACCAAGTTCTATTATTTTAACTGTAATACAGAGAACAAGTTAAGCAACTTGGGGGAGGGGACTTTCAGCTAATAACTGGTCTAGTGGTCCCCAGGTTTTGCCACATATATTAGTGGGAATCTTAAGGGGACCATTTTTAAGGGTTAGATTTTTAAGCACATTAAAATGAAAAAGCACCAAACTAGCATAAGATCTACACAAAAGTGTATTTTTTTTAATGACACCTCTCTGAATCTTCATAAATAGCTATGTGCCCTCTCTATCATTTTCTTCCTGCAGAGGGTTTGAAAGGAAGTGTCCAAGATTCTCTCTCACAACTCCCTAGCAAAATCTTAAACATAGCATGACATTCCTTTAACAAAGATTTTTTTTCTTTTAATTGCTTAGGTCACATCATTGCCGAAATAGTGTACTGAACTGCTCCCAGCAGAAAGAAGCTTGCTGTGTTAACTGCAAAGATAACTACCAAAATTACTGTACAATGCAATGCAAGCAATAATGAAAATGAAGTGCCAGTCTTTTTCAAGAGCTCTTTGCACGGGCAACAGAAACTTGAAGTACGGTAATTCTATTTAGCAATGGGTATTTACTGATATAATACCCACAGTTCTAATCTGAATTACAGAATACAGGGTCAAGGAGTTGTAAACTTGAATTACAGGATCTGCTGTAAGCACTGCAGTGCATAATTGAAAAAGAATAGGCACAACCTGGGCAAATTTAGGGTGTAAAGAAAGACAATAACTAACAATTCAGCCCCTTTCCCCTCTCTTGTACGAAGAGGTGCATTGTTTTAGCAATCCAATATTTATTTCCTTTCTTCACTTTATTCCATGGAGTGTCAGTTTCTAAAAGTACATTCAGCCTTAAAGGGCAAGCAAGGAGGCAGACAGTAAGCCTAATAAAAATAATTAAAAGGCAAATCAGATAAAATGTAGACACTAAAGCACCTTTTTATTAATCTACCATATCACATATACTTGCGTAAACAATCATTGCCAAATATTTCTTCAACTGAGACCTTCAACATATCCACAAAATAGCTCTGCTTTCCTTCAATTTTAAGGCTTAATAATTATGATACTCTAATTAATAGTTTGACAGAATTAAAAAACTGTAATAAGAGTGCGATGTTTTCAAAACTGGGGTCTTCCAGAACTCTCTTCCTAGCAATTTTAGTTAGGGTATGAATGGAATATTCCTTCATTTCTTTAAAATAATTTACATGGTTGTGCTTTAACTTACCACACAGAGTCTTCACTTTGTGAACTGCTCTTCTCTCTAAGAAAGCTTGATAGGCTTCAGAGTCTTGATAGGCTTTCAATTCTTTCATATATCTTTGCTTATCCTTTTCTGATTCTTTAATATATTTCTGCAAAAGAAATACAATACTTGCTATAATATACCTTTTCTAGTTCGCAGCCTCTTTTAATGCTATAAGATGATAATGAAAAGGCTTACTTGCTTTTCTGCTTGAGAAAGTTGAGACCATTCAGCAGCCAGCATCTTGGTTATTTCAGTAAAAGGCAAATCTGGATGTTTGGCCTTCGTTTTAATTCTCTGCTCATTCAAGAATATTACATACCTAATACCAACAGTAGGCAATATATCAACAATTAACGATACATAAACTAGTAAGACTCATTTGTGCTACATATATATTGAAATATATATGTGAAATATTGCCTGGTAGTTAATCCTTTATAAAGTTAGGGAACTGCTGGTTATACATCTCCCACATGGCTAAGTGAACCCTCCCTCAAATCACTTTAAAGAAAAATTCCCCTGTGGGTACACAAATCTGTATTAACCTATAGATTGCAAGGACACGTGACTGCTCAACCTACAATACATTCCCTTTAGCCATTTCACTGCATCCCTGCAGTTTTTTATTGGTGGGATTAATAAAAGGTACCCATCAAAACGCAGTTTGGGGATTTCTAACATTTCCAAGCTATAAATATTTAATTGACTTCAGAGGCTGTTCCCAAAGCCTTTAGCATTCTCTACATCTCTACAGTTCAGAGCCCCAAGTTGCTTTAATATTCTGCATACAAGAGAGTATATTAAGAGAACAGTAAATTATCTGAACACCATAATGTTATTATCACACACTTACCCTGTTGTAGGGGCACGAGGAGCTGAAAATTCCTTTGGAGGTTTCCTTTTCTTCCCTTTAGGCCAGCCACCTTTTCTTTTCTGGGGAGGTAAAATACTTGGGACTACACTGCCTTTCATCTGCAAGTCTCAAAGCAAAGTTTCACTTCGTGAAGTTAGGACTCCCATTTAGTGAACTATTATATATACAGAGCAGTTACACGGGAACCTTCACTATACCGTCTTCACATTACTACTATTTAAAATTGCATGAAGTACAATTACGGTTATTAGAACGTTATGACCCTGTATGAGGTCTTTATGCTTAAAGTACAGCTTGATTCCCTTCCATTAATAGTCACTTAACAACATATACTAGTGGCTGTGACCAAATTATATGAAGTTTGTCCAGTCCTGTGTTGTTACTCTGAACATGTACCTTTGGTTCACTGGAAGCTTGTTCCTTTATGTCCAGATGTCCTGTTAATACAATGTGTTGCAGTGCGTGAGATGGCAGATTACAAGGGTACCCACGAAGTATCTGACTTCCTGAAGGTATTCCTCTGACTCCTCCTGGAGAAAAAAAGGGCTGTGATGTCATTAAAGTAATAAAAAAATAAAAAAAAATCAGCCTACAGATATCGATATTTGGAAAAAAAAATCTACTGACTCCTGTACTTTAATTAGGCTATCCACAGCTCAGTCATGGGTTTGAGAAATTTGTGGGCTGATTTTATTTTTAAGGGTGCCTCTGGTAAGAATGGACTAAAAAAAAATGCCCTATCTAACCTTTTATTCTGATCTTCCATAATGGTCTATTAAATCCTGTTCTCATAGGATCTTGGTGCAACTATGCTGCAATCACTGTAAAGAGGGTAGAATAGTGGTGGCAGTCACATGGTATTTCATCAAGGTGTAGCCTTTTATGTAAGATGAATTTCATTATTAATCATGTTTTATGCTATTCTTAAATGTTTGCACTATAAGTGGAAATAAAAATGTGAACATGACACTGAACAGTGCATAATATGATGCTTCTTCCAAATATTAGGGCTAAGTGATTAAAAAAATTAATCGCAATTAATCACATTGTTAAACAATAAAATACCATCTATTTAAATATTTTCGGATGTTGTCTACATTTTCAAATATATTGATTTCAATTACAACACAGAATACAGAGTGTACAGTGCTCACTTTATTTTTTATTTGCATGGTAAAAAACAAAAGAAATAGTGTTTTTCAACTCATCAAATACAAGTACTGTTGTGCAATCTCTGTCATGAAAATTGAACTTACAAATGTAGAATGATGTACAAATACATTATCACTGACAAAGCAGGGGCAGCTCTAGACATTTTGCCGCCCCAAGCACGGAGGGTCTGCTGGTCCCGTGGCCTGCGGGAAGACCACCGAAGCCGCGGGACCAGCGGACCCTCCGCAGGCAAGCCGCCGAAGGCACCCTGCCTGCTGCCCTCGCGGCGACCGGCAGAACGCCCCCAGTGGCTTATCGTCCCAGGCACACGCTTGGAGCGCTGGTGCCTGGAGCCACCCCTGGACAAAGGGTACTAATAGGGTACTTGTCTGACCTCGGACCAATTCCGTCAGTCCCCTGGCCACCTGAAGTGAAGGTGACCCAACCCAAGGGCTCCTTCTGGGGAAAGAGATGTTCTCTTGCTGGAGAGTGGAAGCCATAATAGGAAGAGGGTTGAATGTTGGAGAAGAGACCATAGCAGTCTATTATTCACCTCCCATCTCTCTTTAATCCCCCAAACGAACTGCTCCTGGTGAGGGACAGTGGGACTGAAGCCTTCCCTCCCACATTTCAACATGGACTAAGTTTCCAATGGTAGATCCAGTAATTAGGGAACAGGGAAAGGCAGCTTTTTTGGGGGGTGCTCTCTCCTATTTTTATGCACAGTTTGATTCTTCTCCCTGCCCCTGCAGCTCCAAATAAGACTGATTCTACCAGACTCCCCCCACCACTCGTAAGACAAGGTGAATCCTACAGGAGGCAACCCCCCAACCTTCCCCAAAATGACACACACCTTAATTGACTGCCAGGGCAACAGCAGATTTCTTTTTTTTAAATCCTTGTAATAAAATAGCTCGTTTCATTGTGCATATTGGCACAAATCTTCAGGCAATACACCACAAAACTGAACTATTTCTATTCTTGGGCACTATTTTATTGCTATGGCCTTTGGAGATGATCCATGTTTGTATTATACATTGATTGCATGTAAACTCAACTATCTAGCAATGTTATACTGTATTTCTAGAACATCTTCATGCTATATGTAACTAACTAAAAATCCTGTGTTTATCACATACTTTCAAAATATGCATTCCTTCTTCATTTTTACTATGATCTATGCAACATGGGCAATACAGTGCACAATCAAGACTCCAAAACATCTTATTTTAGACAATGACTCTGAGAAGCTCAGCTATTCAACTTATTGATGCAGACAAGGTCTCTTTTCAGTCTCCACGGGGTATCAGACGCAGTTTCAAAAGCCATAAAGTTTATAATATGCATCACTGAAAGGCTGTTCATCAACAGTAAACCTAAGCCACACTGCAGTGTTAGCATGGGAGATAAAATATTGTAATCGTGAAAGTGAGTTGCCTTATACAAAGTCAGAAGTAATAAGACAAAGATAAACTAAACTGCACTTTTATTATCAATTGTATTACAAGCATTTAAGACAGACAAGTAGTGTAAAAAATGTATCAAAAGTCACACAGTACCTTCTGTTTGTTGTTCCAACTCCATAGCTAGTTTTATCTATCCTATATATGACAAGGCATCTCTATTGGCATTTGCAGCAATACACAGAATTCTGTGGGGAAAAGATATTTCTTATGCATTATAGCTTTAATACACATTTACTGTTACTGTACAAAGCTGCATGTTAGTGTGGAATTTTATAAAAATGCTTGCACTCCCTTTGAAGTCAGTAGAAACAAAACTAAGACAAAGCAGAGTGCTTTTAAAAATCCCAGATATCAATTATTAGCCTGCTCGGACACTAAGAACTCACCTATGCTAATCTTTTTTATACTGGTGTATTTGGATGTAGCTGCATAGGAGAAAACCTCTAGTGTAGACAAGCTCTGACCACAGAAATATATATCAAAATAGCATATATTCAGTGATAGATACAGAGACAAGGGACATAAGCCAAATTCTCCTATCATTTAATCCCATGCAACTCCCACTGGCTCCAACAGAGTTTTATTGGTGTAACAGAAGAGAATTTGACCCCAAGCCCTTCATTCCAAGCCTGATCTTGCCACATGTTAAACATGCACATCTCCCTCTGATGTCAGTACTTCCTAGATTAAGACCTCAGTGATGTTTTTTGAACTGCAATCTTTAGTAACTACTGAACGCTAGGAGCAAAAAATAAAAAAGAGTGCTTGATATGACAAGAATGAAGACCTGATGGTAAAAATTTAGCAAACATGCTGTTGATTTCAGCCATCAGAACAAGCACATCTGTTTAAACATTTTCAGCAGCAGTACCTAAAATGGTCATTAAACATTGGGATTAGTTAGATTTTTTTAGGATATTATTTTTGTCTTTCTTTCTTGGCATCCAGAATTTTTATTTTATTTTTTAAAAGGAGAGTGATTTTTCAAATTGCCCACATAAAGAAGAGATCTATGTTGGAGAGACCCCAGTCTTAGGACAAAGGTAGAGGTCCATCCAACATAACAGTCCCTAAAAAGAGGGAATGGGGCAAAAACTGGTGTTTATTTTCTCCTGTCTTAGAGACCCAGTTCAGCAGCCTTTCTCTAGCAGAACTCTAAATAGCTGAGTGGTGCATTATGTATTAAAATAAGATCGAGTGAGCCACAGATACAAGTCCCTGGGGATTTTCTTCTTAAACAGCAAAGTAGTCTCTATTTTTACCTCTGTAATCCCTGACCTCTTTTTATTACAGCTAATCATCTAAACATACAGATCTATGTTCAAGAGAGCCATGTATGTGGCATTAGAAATCAGTCGTCATAGGATGCTTAAAAGCTGTATCTTTGACCCAGCTATTGCTCCTCCTCAGCAATGGATTAATATAACTCTTCACTGGTTTTCCCTTCAGTTTACCATGTATCATTTCCAAATGCTTCATTCCACTATTGGGCAGCCTGGCCACTAAATTTTTATATATGTTAACATAACTATCAATTTTATGTGATTCAACAATGTGCAAAGATGTGGTTTGTCAGACTTTGCCTAACTCAGCTGTTCTATGTACATAGTACGTGAGAATTTTTAGGCACTGTATTTTGCAAAGCATTCTTCTTCAATTAAAAAATGTGATTCCGCAGATATTGTTATCAGAAGTTCACATATCACGGATAACCTGCTTGCTTCAGAACAACTCCCTCCAGGCACTGACCTCAAACAAAAACAATGTGTACTCTAAATCGAGCAAAAGTCAGGGTAGACAAGACTGGTGACAATGTGACTAAGCAGGAGATGAGGAAGGAAAGCCTAGCCAAATCTTTGAACAGTGCCTGATGCAGTGCCCTCTGTCCTAAAGAACTATCTGAGCTAAGTGATAACATCAACTCGTGGCCATGTTTTTGGAGCAACAAGGGATGATGACGATGGGGAAAATATATACAAATATATTTAAACACAGGGAAGCTAAAATTGTATAGCTCTGTTAATATTGACTTCAACCTACAATGATTAAAGCTACATTTGGGAAACATTTTAGTTCTTAACTGTATTTAGATTGCTTTGATCGTTTAGTACCTTGTAAATGTTCTTTATTTGAAATGAATACTCAAGTAAAGTGCTGTTTTTAATATAACACACATACACCAACCTATGGCACATTAAGTCAGTGGACTGAGTGAAAAGGAAGTGTATCTTTATAGCTGTACATCCTAGATAGATAGAGAGTATAATTTCACCCATAAAATAGTATTTTTACTATTAAAACAAAGATTTGGTTCCAACAAATTATGCATTCACTCCACCCACACAAAGCACAAGCATTTAGGCTCTAGGCAAGTGAAATGTGAGGTAGAAACACAGCCTCCAATGTAAGAGTGCAGAGTGCTCACCGTCACCACTCCATTCTACGAGCTGCTGCCCCTCTGCACCAGCTGTGTGGGGTGCTTGGTGCAGCTGTGCCCCCAGCCTGCCCTAAGGTGACCTCCCACACCTGCCTAAGCAGAATTGGTACAGAGAATCTTCCCTTGGCGTTCAAAGGGCTCACAGGCACCCCACGTGCAAATATGGACCTGGTCATTTGCCTGGGCAATCCCTATCCTATCCCTGTCAGCCTGCCTCAGCGGGGGTTTCACTCTGTGTTATTACTTTGTAATTAATAATTTTCCGACTATATTTTAAAAAAGTGAATACATAAAAATATACTGCAGGTTTCAGGACCCTCTAGCAACTACTAGTTGAGCTACTGTGAACCTCTCATATTGAAATAAAGGTCTTGCAATCAGCCTTCACAGAAAAAAAAAAAAAGTCATTCACATATGTGAATTACCCAAATGACCAACTCGTATTATCTTAAAGTGGATAATTATATTCTGCCTCCCTTAAGTTTCCCCTAGGAATAGTTTGTTCTTCGTTTCCTGTCCTGAACAGTTATAATATTCATTGTCAAGCTGTGAGAAGTTTTAAATATGGCAATACATTATACACAATTGTTGCAGTGTTTCTGTGTACTATTAAACAGTTGCCTGCAGGTGGCTGCATTTCAGTGGTGGCTGAAAACCATAAAATATAAAGCTAAAGTCTGTTTTTGGACCTGTGCATCTGACTTTCAATTAACATAATAAATAAATAAATGAGAGCTTTCTAAATTCACAAGTTGAGGATTTGATCCATTTTTTATAAATCAGTTTGGAAACATCTTTGGGATCCTTCTTCATGAAGGACGGTATGTAAGTTTAAGTTGTAATTATTCAGAGCTGAACTTCTTTAAGAACTTCTTACAACTTGACTTTCAATAGAGAGTGAGGGCCGGTAGATTTTAAAAAATGTTTTTGTGTCAGGCCAATTTTCAATTGTAGCAGTTCATGTAGAGTCAGGACAACTCATAATGAAGACATTGCTATGCTGCGAGTGAGCTCCACACTTAAGAGCAGGTTCTTTAAGATCAGGGCATCAGTATTTAAAAAAAAATCACAACAAGATAAGAATTAAAGAGTTTATTTCCTTACTATTGAAATACCTTTTCTCTAGGAACATGGACAGAAGGAAATCAAAGTGCCTTTGTAATTCCAAACTATTTAGTTCTAAAGATAGTAAAAGACTTAATTATTTTATTTCAAAAGTTGCTTTTTACAGTCCCCCCAGTCCTGCTGCCATTGAACTAAATGGCAAAATTCCCATCGGCTTCAATGGAAGGAAGGCAGGACCTAACATTTCCCTGTCACATAGATGTGATATAGCAGTGATTCTCAACCAGGGTACATCAACTCATTTAGATATTTGCCTAGTTTTACAACAGGCTACATAAAAAACATTAGCGAAGTCAGTACAAACTAAAATTTTGTAAAATGACTTGTTTATACTGCTCTATATACTATACCCTGAAATGTAAGTACAATATTTATATTCCAATTGATTTATTTTATAACTATATGGCAAAAATGAGAAAGGAAGCAATTTTGCAGTAATAGTGCTGAGATACTTCTGGATTTTTAGGTCTGATTTTGTAAGCAAGGAGTTTTTAAGTGAGGCGCTGGTAGTCTGAAAAGGTTGAGAACCTCTGTTATATGGCAGCTTTCATATACAAGGTGTTCTCTGTCATATGCTTCACTAAGTATTGAAAAATTAGTCAAAATCTGGTAGCACAGTGCCTGAGGAGGCAGAAACAATCTATCAGCCACTGATCTTGACAAAGCAGTACTAGTCCCATGCATTTTTGTGACTGAGTGCAGGAAGTGAACACTTGGGTCTGTTTTACCTTATTTTACTGAGCAACAGGCTGCTGGTCAGGCTACTAGTTTTATATGATGTAGCATGAGATATGTAACCTTTACAAAGACAGATATCAAAGATGAGCAAAAAGGACCTGACTTTAATATGGTAGCCATGTGCGGCATTGAAACTAGACATCTTATTTGAATCAGAACAATAGCTGTATTGTGCTATAATGCAAGTGCTGCAATGGAAGTACTAGTTATGAGCCCAAATTCTGATGCAGAACATGATTATTACCCTATAGGTTCTTCCCCCTGGATCACAAAAGCATCCTCTCTCTTTGATGACATGAGCCTGGTACAAAAATTCTCATGAAGGACAATGGGACTAGATCATGTTGAATCCTCTGTATTCGTCACATTTATTTACATTTCCTATAAAACTAATATTTGGCATTCATGTAACGTCTTGAAACAATGGGAAGTATATAAGACCAGTTATGCTAATCAGGCCCTTTATAGACTTTACAGACTTGAGGCAAGAAGGGACCACAGTGATCATTTAAACTGACCTTCTGTATAACACAGACTAGAGGACTTCCTTGAATTCCTTCTTGTTTGGATGTTTCTAAATGATATGCTATAGTTTAACCTTGATTTAAAAATTGCCAGTGATGGAAAATCCACCATGATTGGTGGTAAATTGTTCCAACTGTTAATTACTTCTAAATGTTAAAAATTTGCACCTTATTTCTAGCCTAAATTTGTCTAGCTTCAACTTCCAGCCATTAGATCTTGTTATGCCTTTGTCTGCTAGACTGAAGGGCCATTTATTTTCAAACTTCTGTCTCCCATGTAGGTACTTCCAGACGGATCAAATCATTCCTTAACTTTCCCTTTGATATGCTAAACAGGTTGATCTGCTTGAGTCTCCCATTATATGGCACGTTTGCCACTCTTAATTATTGTTGGGACTCTTTTCTAAACTCTCTCCAATTCATCAACATCCTTCCTGAACTGCTGGCATCAGAGATGAACACAAGACTCCAGCAGTTACGCCAGTGCCAAATACAGAGGTAACATAACCTCTCTCAATATTACTGATTATACATGTTAGAATCTCTGTCACATAGGGCATAGCTGCCCTCTTGTATCACCTCCCAGCCAAGTGTTGTGCTGCAGGTGTTCCCTGCCTCAGTTTCCTCCCATGGGATTCATGTGACTCAGGCTCCCAGAGGGGACACGCTCAAAGTTTAGCTGCTGCTGTTAACAAACATTAAAGGGGGAGGGTTTCAGAGCCTGGCCTCTAGCCTGAGTCTGAAGAGCTATATTGTAGCTAAAAATCCCCATAGCCTGAGGGTCTAAGTCAGATGACATGGACCAGCTGTGGGTATTTAATTGCAGCGCAGACATGCCCTCTGACTCCGGCATAGAGCACTGACTCCCAGGCTATTTTCCTGGAGTCCTTCCACAAGAGCCCAACTTGCTTCTTATGATTTCTCTCAAAGGGAGTTCTCTCAAACCTGTTAAAATCACCCAGATGATCAGGACCAACTGCTGCTGCTGCTGGGGTAGATAATCTGGACAGATGTGGTTGAGCTCAGCTACTCAATTTATGACAGTGTATGTGCTGTGGGTTCATGTGACTTGACCCCTCAGTCCTAAATCTTTTTCAGAGTTGTTACTTCCTGTGACAGATTCTTCCATGCTCTAAACTTGGTCTCCATTCTTTGTTCCTAGATGGATGAGCCTACAGGTGGCTGAACTGAAAAATTTTTTGCTTTCACCCATTTTACCAACTGATCCAGAGTGCTCTGTAACAATGAACAGCAGAGGATGACAATACTGGAAAGTAGATATTCAAAAAGCAAAGCTCAAAGCTGTGCTCAAAGCCAATTTACAGCAGCAGATAAAAGTCACAGTCTGTCTAGGTCACAATAGAGCAGGCAAAAGCCTAGGCCTGGGAGCCTCCACCAGATACTATATTTAACAGCAGCCTCTAAATATAACAAGACTTTAGAAGGGATTAGAAACTACAACTGTCTGGCCTTGAGGAAAAAATGCTAGCAATTGCATTAAATTGACAATTGTGCCAAATATCTGTGGATTGTGATAGTGTGAAAAATAATAAAAGGAGACCTATGTATAGCATCTTCTTAGAATCTTAATACTTAAGAATCTAGCTGTCTGAAAGCTATAAGCAGGCTTCCTTAAGCCAGCAGTATGCCACCTACATATAAGTGGTGTTGAGGAACAAATATAACTGCTGTGCACACCACCACCTACCGCTTTTATAGCAGTAAGCCGCTGTGGTGAAAAAGAGGTGGGACACACCCTTTGCAGAAAGATGCCTATTGGACAAAGCACGGCAACAAAGGGAAATTACAGTGAAAAGTCTCGTTCATTGGGAGCCTTACGTTTGAGTTTGGCGTTAAAGGCCCGCTTTATCTGAGATGCTGATTGTGCCGCGGGGTTTAGTCGGCAAGTAGTAATACAACTCCTGGCAGGTAGTGGGGCGCTATAGCAATGCCAACAGCATGGCCCCACCAGCAAGCGATCTGGCCGTTCTGCTTCCCGGGGAACAGGAGGGGCTCGGAGCGTCCCGTGAGCGCTCTGGCAGTCCCGCTGACTGCCCCGCTCCTCGGGCGGCCTGTTTCTGTGCAGACTAGCCGGCCCAGGCAGGCTCCGCGCAGCAGGCGCTGTGCACCGGAGGGGGTGAGGAGAACGAGGATTGCCTCCACCGGGGCTGGGCCCCGGGCGTACCACTAAGCCCCTCGCCCATACTGCTCCCTACGCCGCCCTGCCAAGTCCCCGCCCTGGCGCAGCCACGCACCTGCTCCGAGCTAGCGCTGCCCAAGCCCCTTTCCAGCGCGTGCAATCCCGCCCCGGCGTGGCCGCCGCCCCCTCCTGCAGCGCGGGGGTAACTCTGCACCCATGAGCTAGGCCAGCCCCGGCGGCCGCCCCAGCTCGCCCGCCCACAGCAGCAGCCNCGGCTCTCCCCGCCCCGGCCTCGCCTCCTCACCCGCCCGCTGGAGGGAGGCGCGGCGCGGCGGCCGTTCCCCCGGGCCCAGGCGGCCGGAGTTGTAGAGGGAGTCGGTGGGCTGTGAAGGGACTGGAGGGGCTGCAGCAGGGGCGGGCACCGTGCGGGGAGCGGCGCTCTCCGCCTCCCGGAGGCGGGTCGGCAGTGACAGCTAGAGAGCATGGGCGGGGCCCGAGCCGGACTCTAGGTACAGACACTGGGCGGCGCGGCGCCGCCTGCTCCCCGGCTGCATCCAGACGGCGCTGTAGCCGCAGCGCCAGGTTCCTCCGGGGGCAGCGTCCCAGGGACCGCGTAGGAATCCCGGCGGGCAGTTGGCTCTGCTGCGGCGCTGGTGAGCGAGCCGGAAGGTAGGGGGCGAAGGATGCTACTGCTGGGCACGGAGCTTTTAATGGCGTGGGGCGAGTGGGTACCAAGTGCCGCCCTGGTGGGTGGGCACGACTGGGCTGTATGCCAGGCTGCTCCTTTCTATCCCCCGTCTGTAGCCAATTGCGAGTGGGGCCCCCCTTCCCCGCCCACCCTTCTGCCCACTGCGAGCTGGACCCGGCGCCGGGACCCCCGGCCCTGCTGGGTGGGTTGCAGTAAGTTGCGCTGCCACCTCCAGCACCGCCATGAGCAGAGCTGTGGGATCCACCTTGCTGCATTCATCCACCGGGCTGCTGCTTACTGCGGAAAGCTGCCTCCTAACTCCCCCAGCCATCCCCACTCAGGAGGCTGTGGAGTGGCCGCCGGTGCTAGCCTTTCAGATGCTCATCCTGATGCAGGATCGTCTCACTGTACAGCGGAATGTGGTCTCCACCCCTCTGCAACTCTGGAGCAGCCATCAGAAGAGCTGGGGTGGGGCTGGGGAGCGGCTTCTTTAAAAGGGATTTCATCGCTCCTTAGGTGCCATTGTCGACCCCTTTAAAGTGGCGGTGGGGACCCCCCCAAAAAAAACTCTGAGCGAGATCGCAAAGCTCCTTTGCTCCCCTCACTGCTCTGTTCTGGAGAGGGAGCTGGCATGAATGAGCTGGAGCTATTCCTCTAGCTCTATCCATCTCACCTTCAGAGTGGGGGTGGGACAATTGTACTATCTATGTCTATATATCCATTCCTCTGTTTATTTCCTTTTTAATTGGTATGACAGTACTTGACACAAACCTTGCTTTCCTTAATTTCAATGGGGACTATTCATTTGAGAGAGGCCAACAGGATTTGGACACAAAACTGCAAGCCCTACAAGCATGGAATTCCCCCTGAAGTAGATAAGAGGCCTGCACTTAGAGGATTTGCAGGATAAGGCCTTCATTTATGCAAGGCGTTCAGAGGGTGGTGGGGCTCAGGTACATTTATATAATGTATTTGCTTTAAAGCACACCATCGGTTGTCTTCAATTTCCTTGTCTGTGTCAACATTTAAAAAACAAACCGCTCCTGAAATTTGGATGAGTAGTTTGGACATCTATTTTCAATGTAATTCCTGTTTGTTGGCTTGTCTATATATCTTTTAATGACTGACTGACCGATTTGAGAACTGTTTTCTTTTCCCTCGCCCATCCCCCTTCACGTTGGCATCACAAGCAGCCTTCAGATTTTAGGCCTCTGCAACTGCATGGAGCTCAGTGGAGAAGAAGGGGTTAATTTTTTATTTAAAAAGGGAAGTGAAGGAGGGCATAGTTCTCAACCAACAAGTATGCAATGTTTTTCTGATTATTATGCTGTTAAATATTTACAATTTGTCACAGTTATCATCCAACCATAGATCATTAGTCCCTTAAATGATTCAAATCGATTCAAATGTAACTTGTTGCCTGCAAATAAAAAAATGCCATCAATGTAAAACAAACAACCCTTCCCCTACCCAACCCCTTCCAACCTCCTAATAAAACTGATTTTGTAAAATGCATCTAGTGAACTTTATGGCTGGGAAGAAAATTAATTCCACTTCCTTTCAAGATTCTTTCTCTTTTGTGACTTTCCCTCACAGAGATCATTATCATGTTCTTAGGCCTTGCTCCTGCAAATATGCATATATGGTATCTCTTTTTACGTGATATTGAAACTAGTGATCTACTGATAGCTGACTACTGATCTACTGATACTATATACATGTTATGTTTCCAGGAGTGGCGTTTCTGCTCTGACTTCCGTACATCTTAGGTGGCGGAGGCAAAAACTGCACTTCATGGTTTGCCCCAGTGAAGTGGTGCAGTTGAGGAGCTAAAGGGAACGAATGTATTCAGGGATGTTGGATGCTGGCACTGTGCAAGGGGGCATATGGGGTATACAATACGTACATTTATTGACTGCTACCTATGTGACTATATATCGGTGTTGATTATATAATTTAATGGGGCCTTGGCACAAAAAATCTTTAACTTTGAGGTAAGTTGCTACACTGCACAGCTTTCCAATGCATACTCTAAAAACCAAGGAAATAAGCAAAGTCATTTAATGCTCGACCTGTGGTTTACTCATCATTTTCCCTTCTCATCTTCCATTTTCTCTATCCACCCACAACCCACCATCATTCTGAACAACTAACAGCAGCCTTAATTCCAGCTATAAATAGCATATACCAGGGGTTCTCAAACTGGGGGTCAGGACCCCTCAGGGGGTCATGAAGTTATTACATGGGGGGTCAAGAGCTGTCAGCCTCCACCCCAAACCCTGCTTTGCCTCCAGCATTTATAATGGTGTTAAATATACTAAAAAAGTGTTTTTAATTTATTAGAGGCGTGCCACTCAGAGGCTTGCTATGTGAAAGGGGTCACCAGTACAAAAGTTTGAGAACCACTGACATACGCCAACAGACACAAATATGAAGATTTCATCTCTAATTTGTACATTAAAAATTAATACCAAATATAGGATAATCATTAACATACATCACCCACTCATATACGTTTTCCTAAACAATACAGAAAAACGTATCTCACAGCCATCATTACCTAACTCATTCTCTCACCCCAGTAAAACAACTGCAGAGCTATGCATGATGTAAGTTAGGGAAGTGATACCAACCCAATATTTTTCCAAGATACAGCTGATTTTTTGTAAGAGAATTTTTTTCTTTTAAAAATGGCCTCTTTTCAGAAATGAAATGAAAAATTTAGCAAAAAAAAAAAGGTGCTCTCTTTCAATTTTTTAAAATTTTCACAACTTTTTATTTTGAAAAACTATTCTGAAAACCTAGTTCCTGATAAATGGAGAATTTCTTTAATGGTTTCAACTAAAAATGCCAAGGGAAAAAATGAAGAATACATTCTGAATTCTGAAAAACAGAAACAATATAATATTTTGTGTATATGTGAATGAGTATATTTTGGAGTTTTTAACCCACTGTATTCCAGGGACAGTTATGTCCGCTGGAGGCTTTGTGTGAATTATGGTGAATTTTGGAAAAAATTTTACCGTGAATATCTTAATTCAAGACTTCTGAAGGCTTCAGTAGCTCAGTTCCTCATCTAAAGTCCTATGTCCTCTCCCTTTTTACTCTATTGGGACCTACAGTTTAAGTGAAGGGGAAGCACACAGAGTTCATAGACTCATAGACTCATAGGTCAGAAGGGACCAATATGATCATCTAGTCTGACCTCCTGCACAAGGCGGGCCACAAAACCCTACCCATACACATTTATAACAACCCCTAACCCATGACTGAGTTATTGAAATCCTCAAAATTATGATCTGAAGACCTCAAGCTGCAGAGAATCCACCAGCAAGCGACCCATGCCCCACGCTGCAGAGGAAGGCGAAAAACCTCCAGGGCCTCTGCCAATCCGCCCTGGAGGAAAATTCCTTCCCGACCCCAAATATGGCGATCAGCTAAACCCTGAGCATGTGGGCAAGACTCACCAGCCAGCACCCAAGAAAGAATTCTCTGCAGTAACTCAGTTCCCATCCCATCCAACATCCCCTCACAGACCATTGAGCAGACTTATCTGCTGATAATCCAAGATCAATTGCCCAAATTAAACTATCCCATCATATCATCCCCTCCATATACTTATCAAGCTTAGTCTTAAAGCCAGATAAGTCTTTTGCCCCCACTACTTCCCTCGGAAGGCTGTTCCAGAACTTCACTCCCCTAATGGTTAGAAACCTTCGTCTAATTTCAAGTCTAAGTTCTCTTACTCCTGTTGCTGTATTCAGGGACAGTTCTGAAAATCCATTCTCTTAACCTTCTGGAGTATGGAGTTCACTTTTCCCTTTATGAGATGAGATGGGAAAATTTTGGCACAGAACTCTTCTTATGCCTGGGTCCCTTATCTCTCCCCCAATCTAGAGGTAATGTATTTCTCTACGCAACCTTCTCTGAATTTTACATACTCTTTCATTAATATGGTATGTGTGTAGTTTTTACATATATATTTTGGGAGGCACCTGTCTCTAAGTGAATTTAGAGTGTGGAGGGGCTGGGAGAAGGCAGTTTGTGAAATCAGGAATATAGAGTGAAAAGTTATCTTGCCTGCTGTTTGATGCTTGGTTTTGCTACTTTTGAGCATATCACTATATAGTCACAGTGCATTTTGTTAATTGTTCACACAGTCTCCATAATATGATGAGAGACTGTGGAGGGGAATTTTTTTTGAAATTAAGGGAAAAAACACAGTTGGGCCTCCTGGCAATCTCTAATTTATCTACCTCCCCATCCTTTGGCTTTGTGGAAGGATTTTGTTAAATATATGTAGACTTTTTTTTTTTTTTTTAATGTTCCACTATATTTACTTGGGGTTTCTCCTGATTCACTGAAACTACATTTCTGAGGTCAGGAGCCTGGAAAGATTAGCAAAGGACACGTGACTTAAAGGAGTATGTAAGATGCCTTTAGAAACAAATAAACAAATTACTAGTTTAGTGAGCTTCATTTCCTCCAGGTAGTATAGTTCAGTGTCTTTGTTTAAGTCGGTCTAATGGTGGGGAATGGTTGAAAATGAAGGAAGTTCTCTGGCATTACAGGCTTATTTTTTACTTTTATTTTTTTGGAGGTGCGGGGGTGACTGGTGTGAAATGCTAGCAGCAAAGATAATTTGATCTGTTTTCTTACTAAGATCTGGTACTATCAATTTAATTTTTTTTCTGGAGGTGAAACTCTGATAAATCTATCAATGTAAAGGTTAAAAAAGAGGAGCTATCTGCTTGGTTATCTCTGTGTGAACCTCTTTCAGGTGTTGCTAACTGCAGCCCCAGTTAACTGCACAGGTGCAGGTTCTGTTAGTGCAGCTCATTGCAAGATCAACTCAGCAACTCTCTTGTTTGCTTTGTCAAGTTTTATCCTGTCTCACTCTTTTTTTACTTTCTTTCAGACTGTTTTAGCAATCTTTTGCCCAAGCTGCAGTTTCCCAAGTTGAAACTCATGTATGTGTCATATTTCAAAGTGCCATTTTAATTCAGCCATAGTCCCTCTTTACCTTTTGAGTATTTTGGAGCCACTCTAGAAGGGTAGGCTGTCAAATATTTCCAGTCACCCTTGTTTTATTTTAACTGTTACCTCTTTGTTCTGCACGGAAGTGTCATTGGCAGTGTGACGCTGCTGCATGTTGTAGTTTCGCTTTTGCTTTAGTTTGAATTTTCAGCATGTACTGAAGAGGAAATACATTGTCTTCTGGGAATATCCTCTACAGGATGCACATATGTTACTTCTGTTAAAGCTAATGGGAATTACATGTATACATTTTGAGCTTTACCCACTTCTCTCCTTGCTTTGATTTAGCTATTCAGGTAAGAATGAGGAACATTTTTTTTTTCCTCTCTGTGAAATTTTGTTCTAGTATCCTGTCATCATCTTGTTTTAAATCAAAGTAACCTAGGTGGCAGCTTGCTGGCCCTTGAGACTGAATTCCTTTCCTTTATCCATATAATGGGAGCAAGAACAAGCAGCTATAGTGCAATCTTCTGTATGCTTCTCTGCCAGTGTTGCCTTAGCTGTGTTCTGTAGTGACCACATGTAGATTGAGGGGTGTTTCATTCTGTTCGTTGGGACTTCCCAAGATGGTGACAATTGCAATGATTTTTTTTATGTGGATTCCTATTGTGAGGTCACAATAACACTTCATATATGCTGTCAGATGCTATTTAAACCCCTGCCTATCTGGGCTGGATTTGAACTGATGGGCTAAAGATGCAAGGTTCCCTATTCCATTACCAATCCCCTATACCATCTTGTCCCTGTCCTCACTATCTCCTTTTTCTTTTCCAACTGACAATTGCAGAGGAGTGGGAAATAATCTCCCTTGTACCTTGAATCTAAGCAGATACATATAGGCGAGTATGGGGGTGTGTGTCTTTTTTTCTGATACTGTGATTTTATATTTGGCTTTGGTCATTAGTTCTGAATAGCCCTGAAATTCAGAATACTTTCTTCATTTAATCTTTTCTGCCCTCCCTATGTATGAAACTGCACTTCAAATTCCATCCCATAGAGTGGAGAGAATTATCTGTGATGATGATATTGATGTAGGTCGGCTTCCTTAAACTGATTGCTGAGGTGTTGGAAGATGATGCTGTGAGTATGAGGCAAACCCTCCTCTAAAGGTGAAGAGCATCACTCTTACAGTGCTTCCAGCCTGCACAGATGCAACCTAACAGATGCGCATTGGAGAACATAGTCCCAACTATACATATAAAACGATGGGGTGTAAATTAGCTGTTGCCACTGAAGAAACAGATCTTGGAGTCACTGTGGATAGTTCTCAGTAAACAACCACTCAATGTGCAGTGGCAGTCAAAAAGGCGAACAAAATGTTGGGAATCATTAAGAAAGGGACAGATAATAAGGCAGATAATATCATTTTGCCTCTATATAAATCCATGGTATGCCCGCATCTTGAATACTGTGTGCAGGTGTGGTCGCCCCATCTCAATAAAGATATATTGGAATTGAAAAGGTTCAGAAAAGGGCAACAAAAATGGTTAGGGGTATGGAACAGCTTCTGTATAAGAGATTAATAAGACTGGGACTTTTCAGCTTGGAAAAGAGATGACTGAGGGCAGATATGATTGAGGTCTATAAAATCATGTCTGGTGTGGAGAAAGTAGATAAGGAAATGTTATTTACTCCTGATAACACAAGAGCTAGGGGTCACCAAATGAAATTAATAGGCAGCAGGTTTAAAACAAATAAAAGGAAGTATTTTTTCACACACTGCATAGTCAACCTGTTGAACTCTTTACCAGAGGATCTTGTGAAGGCCAAGTCTTATGTTTCAAAAAAGAACTAGATAAATTCATGGAGGATAGGTCCATCAAAGGCAAGTCGCCATGATGAGCAGGGACGGTGTCCCTAGCTTCTGTTTGCTAGAAGCTGGGAATGAGCAACAGAGTATGGATCACTTGATGCTTACCTGTTCATTCCCTTTGGGGCACATGGCATTAGCTATTGTCGGAAGACAGGCTATTGGGCTAGATGGACCTTAGGTCTGACCCAGTATGGCTGTTCTTATGTTCTTAACTGCATCTTGACCTTTCCATTGGAACAGTTCCAGTCTTCATCTTTCATTAACAGCTGGGTGGCACTGACTTGATGTAGGCTTTGTTATAACTGTTTTCTTCTTCACTGGATTCCATCCGAATACATTGCAGATCTTTCTTTCTAAAGAAGAATCCATTCACATGCAATCTCTCTCCAATTCCTTGACTTTTTATTTAAATCAGAAGTGCATTCTGTCCTACTTGTACATATTAGCTCTCATGAGAATTGTTTTAAGAAAGATGAGTGCAAACAGAATTTCACTAAGGGAAACTAAGAGCATTCAGTGGATCAGCATGAATGATAGACTTAGAGAAACTCATTCACTGCATCTGTTCAACACAATCCCTTAACTTTGGCTACTACTGTATCATAGAGATTATAATGTCTGGAGTTCTTTCAGAGTAAAGAGTAAACTTTATTTTTTTTCTTACATTAAATAGTGTAAACGTTGTCCAGTGTTTTAGCTCTCCAGATCTTAACCTACATATTTATTATTATTTATTATTAATAATAATTTATTTATATGAATGTGTTTTGTCTTTCTCCACTTAACACACATTTTATTTGTTTCTTTGCTAGTGAGGAAATATTTTTGTAGGTTTTATTTTTATATTCTTTTTGTCTGTTAAGAATATGACAATCAGGGCTGTCATGAAGAATGTTAACAGCTTTGGGAACTTCAGTTTTACACTGATGTCAGAATTGGGAAGCGGGGTCGGGGGATTGTTCCATCTGGACTTCTGTAGTCCTGACTCTCCTGGTGCAGGAAGTATGTGACTGGCTGAGAGGTGAATGTGCTAAACTGAGTGGAATTTTGAAGAATCTGGCTCTCAGACAGCAATGACTTAGAATGTTTGTTTTTTTCCCTGTAGTTGTAGGGCAGTGGTTCTCAAAATTTTGTATTGGTGACCCCTTTCACATAGCAAGCTTCTGAGTGTCACCCCCCCTTATAAATTAAAAACACTTTTTAAAATATATTTAACATTATTATAAATGCTGAAGGCAAAGTGGGGTTTGGGGTGGAGGCTGACAGTTCACGACCCCCCATGTAATAACCTTGTGACTCCCTATACATCCCGACCCCCAGTTTGAGAACCCCCAAGGGTATTATGCATGTTACTTTGTCTTTTTCCTTGACTCCTTAGGCAGTCCCATTTTTTATTTTTGTGGAATTTCTGCATGGCAGCATTTCTCATTTGTTGTTTGTTATGGCATTGTACTAAATAGGAAGCTTTGACAGCCTCTGGTTTTTGTAGTAAGCTTGTAGGATTTTTCACTCACAGTAGCATGCTACCTGAGGACTGTGTGGCCAATAGTCTTGCCTTTACATTAGTAGTCTCGTCTTTACATTAATAACAACAAAGGCAAAATACCCGGGGAAAATTTCCTGGCATAACTATAGCAAGAAAATAATATTCTTCTCTAGCTATTCCAGAATAACTCCCTTTTTAGACTCTCTACTCCTAAATAAAAGCATCTTTAATCCAGGATTTCAGAACAGCTATCCCACTATAGCTATGCCAGTTAATGTCCTTGAGTTGACAAGCCTGAAGAGGTTCTGTGGGAAATGGATATGTTGGTGAGTGTGAGAGAAACACAGACTGGATAAGTAGTAAAAGAATGTGAGTGGAAAAAATAGGAAGGAGTGGGTGTCTGAGTAGGTAACCTTGTTGATGAGATGGGAAAATTTTGGCACAGAACTCTTCTTATTCCTGGGTCCCTGTCCCTGCATAGACACGCCCTAGTATAAAAATCTTGCTCCAATTTCTATTACTTCTCCATGTTGAAGATAATTTTCAATTGGTGAAATTCAGCCAGGGCAGAGGACCTTATGTCCCACTTCAGCCTTTAAAGGGCAAATACTATTAGGGCCCTGATCCAAAGCCCACTAAAATTAATTGGAACCTAAGGGTACCAAGGCTTTCATCCAACTTAAGCTTAAGGAGTGAATAAAATGGTGCACAGAGCCTTCTTCCCAGAGTACATTTTATCCAGTATGTTAAAATGTGAGATTGTGGAATGCTTCTAACAGGGCTGCTAGCTATATCAACTATATATCAGTCAGAACAACTGCTGTATGCCCAACTCACCAAAGGAGAAAGGTAATGGAGAGGCCAAAAGAAAGGCTTTAAAGATACCCTCAAGATAAACATCAAAAGATGTGGCATCGACACCACACGCTGGGAGACAGCAGCTCAGGACAGGGATAACTGGCGAAGACTTGTTAGAGAGGGAATGTCCACTTTTGAGGAAAATTGCCTTGCCCTGGTCACAGAAAAATGCCAGAAAAGAGGAAAGACAACTGTCACGCAGCAATCACAACCCAACCCTGTCTTCCAATACCACCTGCAGTGTCTGCCAACGAGCCTCTGACTCAAGGATCGGACTTCTTAGCCACCAAAGGACCCATGAAAACTAAAACCTTTGAAAGAGATCATTCTCAACCTCGAGGGATCGCCGACTATATATCAGTCATCAATGCTGGTCTTAAAGGGGCCCTGTCAAGTTAAAATATGCATGTTCTTTAAACAAACACAACCAACACTTTGCATTTCTAACAACTGCTTAGATTGTTAAAAGCGAATGAATTTAAAGAATTCAAGTCTTCACTTATGCATTTCATTCTCTGATTCTCCAGTGCTAGAACAGTGTCACAGGCAATGCAGTACAATGTTTAGATCCAAGCAAACAGTTTGCTTTGAATTAAAAATGAAAATTGTGATAATGTTTCTAACAATATTGGGCTGTTCAAGGCTCTTATTCTGCAGTTTGTTGTGGCTGGATTTTTTTCATTTGTGTGGAGCCCCATTGATTTTAGTCCTGTCATATACAATGAATTGCAGGATCAGGGCCTGAATCTTTACTTTAATAAAAGGAGAAACAATCTTGTAATTTGAGTGTAAACACTCTGTTCCTCTCTTGAATCAGGCTGATGGGAATAGTAAGCTATGCGCAGAAACATTATTTCATTTTCTGATGTCAGAAGAGTTTGATCTGCTTGGAATAATCACTGCAGAAATATGTCAAGGAGACAAACCTGTCAGTCTGTTCCCCATAATACAGAAAGCACAGTTCTGAAAACTGGTGCTCGTTTCACGTATTGGCATGGCAGGAAGAAAACAAATTATTTTGTTAGCTTTCATATGAGACATTGGTCTAGCGGGAGAATGCCTTGTGCCTCATGTAAATACCATAGGTATGTACAGTAGGAGCTCTTGCTTGTCTTTGCATTTTATAGCCATCACTTATAAAGCTCTCCTTTTGAGAAAAAGAACTTGTTCAGATGCTTTCCTCCTGGCCCCCAGGGTAATCTGCTTTTATTTCACAGTACCTTTAGTAAAAAAAAATTTCCTCCTACATAACCTGCTTTTTCATTCACTGCTGTTCTCTTCCTCTTCACTCATGATAAATATCAGCCTCCTGTGTCAAATGCAGTTAAGCTTTTCCAGTACGTAGTGCATTCGAAGTTTTCTCTGTTATATAATGTACACTTTTTCCACTTCTCCTCCAATGAGATTGTCCTTATAAGACTGAGTTAGTGACATAGATGTTTGGGAGTAGTGTGTGGTATCAAAATGATTATAAGAATTTATGTGATTTGATTATAATAATCTTGTATGGATTTATATTTGTATTCAGATTATGCTACATGGCCATAACTTCATATTTATTTAAACGTGTAGCTTTTATTACTGTTGACAAACATGCCTTTTTTTGTCTTTCTGAATTCAGTATAATCTTTTGTATATGAGGATATCAGGTTGTATATTATATAATTAACAGATACCATGCAATGTCTGTGTTTAATTAAATTTCTCTAAGTGTGGGTACAGCTAGAAGAGCGACCCTAAAAACTGTAACACTTTTCTCAAGGTGTCTGCTCTGTGTGTGTCCAAGTAATAGTTTTCTTTAATAACAAACCTCTAATGTTCACACTAGCAAGGGTTTCAGCTGTGCTCTTAGCATCAGGCCTCCATCACCCTTCTACCTTTCATTCCATGGGAAAACACTCGGTGGATAGACCCCTTCGGAGTTCTAAATGTGTTATGGTTCTTCTGTCCAGAGGGCTGGGGTGCAGAGGCCATGTAGTGGGGCATTAGAACATTTCTGCATGCTGTGGATCTGTGTAGCAGCACCCAGGAAGTGGGACTCATACATCCCTGGCAGTGTGGCTCCATTGTCTTGGACTAGGTGAGAAGAGATATGGCACATGCCAGGGCAGACTAAAGTCTGCAGTAGTGGCCATGTTGGTACCTATAAAGGTGGAGAGGAGTCTGTCCTCCACACCTATGGAGATGCTGAGTACAAAACGCCAAGTGAATGGCTCTTGCCAGGCGATTGAGAATTTGGTCCTTGTTGAATTATTTTCACTGGCTGGGTATAAGAGATAGAATTCATTCGTGTGTGACCACTCTCCTCTACTCCTGCATGAATTTGCATTGTTGGTACTTAAAAAATCACCTCCTCACTTGCCAACTGACCAACTCTGATATAGAAGTTGGAAACAAAATAGACATTGAACTTGATGTCTTGTTTTTAGTTATTTTTGTGACTAACCAAACTGTTAGTAAATCTGGATGATATTTCAGAAAAATGAAAATAATATAGTGTTGCCACATTTAAAGGAGAAAAGAGTGTAGTGGTTAAAGTCAGAGAGAAGCCCAGTTGATGAGTTCAGGGTAATTAAAATAGTAATCCTTCAAGCTCTATGCTGCATGGTCATTTGTAACCACTGGAAAGATATTCATGGCTTCTTTAACAAAAGAGATGTTGGATTTAGTTTTCCCCTTGCTTTATGTGTTGCTGTTACACATTCCCTTGTACACTCTCTGTCACTTTCCAGGTGCTTATGATATGCCTGAAATATAATTCAGGAAATCTTGGGATGGTAATCTTAACAAAAATAGTCTTCGTGCTGAGACATATCCCAGACTATTGTCCGGATAGAAGTGTTTGGACTGCATATTCATGATTAAAAGGCAGTACCTTGACTGATTGATTGACCACGTGGTAGAAGAGATAATAGGATTCACAGCTGCCTGATTCCCATCACAGAACAAATCTCTGATCTGTTTGTATGTAATAGTTAAACAAGCTTAGGGCTCAGGCTGCCAGTCACCAAATATATTCTTTTCCTCCCTTCCTCCATACCGTTTTTACCCTAATCATTTTTTCAAAATAAAGCCATTTATTTCTTCAGTCACTACTCTTTCTGATAACATATCTTAGTAAAATAAGTGTAAACTATTTATCCTCTGAAGCAGTTTTGTATTTGGTTGATAGAGGGATACATCGGTGGAAGAATTTTTCACTGAACGATAGCCTTAGCTTTGCTGAGACATAATTACCATCTGAAGCCAAGATTCTGTGTTTGTTTTTTGCTGGCCTTGTTTGGCTTTTAGAATTCCATGTCTCCGCTTCATCCCTGTCCTAGCTGATGTTCTCCTTTTCTTGAAATCTGCTGACCTGATGCAGCAGCAGAGACTTGAATCAGAAGACCTGAGAGAAGATGTGGAAATTTAAAATCCTGGGTCTCTGAACACTGCTTTTTGTGAAGCGCATCTCCAGTATAAAATAGCACCCATTATGGTGATGCAAAGTAGCAATTTATCACTAGAAACAGTGTTGAGAAAAATAGCCACTGTTACTGAGAGACTTCTAAGGTAAATGAAGATGATCTATATAACACATACCCTTCAAGTCTGTTGAATCATGTCCTATTTAGAGTGCAGCATATAAAGTACATTAAAAAATTGATGATAATATAAGAACATAAGAACGACCATACTGGGTCAGACCAATGGTCCATCTAGTCCAGTCTTCCGACAGTGGCCAATGCCAGGTGCTTCAGAGTGAATGAACAGAACAGGCAATCATTGAGTGATCTATCCCCTGTTGTTCACTCTCAGCTTCGGGCAATCTTGGCTGTAACCAAACACAGAAACATTAGATATGGATCTTCATGTACTAAACTGATAAGCCACTCATCATGTCACATTCTTAAATTTTTTTTTTGTTAGCGGTCTTCTTCCTTTTCCCATCCCAAGCTGTGATATCACTATCTCCTGCATTGTGTCTTGTCTTTCCAGTCCCACAAACTGTGTGTTTTCAAGGGGTCAGGAAGGGGTTCTGTGGCAAGTGGCCTGGGTCTAAAATGCATGTTTATGAGCATTTTCCTCTCATTTTCCTCTCACTACCCTTTTATTACCTTTTCTTGCTATTTCACATATGCCTTTTGTCACTACAGCTGTCCTTCTGCACGAAGGAGTGAACTGAGCTCCCTTTAGTGTTTCATTAATGTCAGTCCTGACCATCTGGCAGATGTTGTTGAATGACAAAAGGCTGACCTCCTCCCACAGATGATCTGTAATGCCCTGTGCATTTGCCATGTTGGTGGGTGAATGACAGAGCCTGAAACTGGAAAGAATGTTTCCGACTGAGTGCTTCCTTTAGGAAACTAAACTGTTCATATGAAAGAATGTTTGTGTCCTAAGGTTTTAAGGCCAGAAGGGACCATTACAATAATTAATCTGATTTTCTACAAAACAGGCTGTAGAACTTCACACAGTAATTCTTCCATCAAGTCCAATAACTTGTAATTGAACATATAGAAAGGCACCCACTCTGAATTTAAAGACCCCAAGTGGTGGAAAATCTACTTCTTCCCTTGGTAAACTAATTCAGATGGTTAATTATTCTCATTGTTAAACAGTTCAGAAAGTCTCTTAGTTGAGATAGGCAATGTGGCCTCTTGGATAGAGCACTGGACTAGTACTCTTGGCACCTTGGTTCTGTTCCTGGTCCTGCAATCAGTTTGTTGGGTGACCTTGGGCAATTCATGTCACCTCCCTGTGCCTCGATTTCCCCATCTGTATAATGGGGAAAATGATACTGAGCTCCTTTGTAAAGTGCTTTGACTTCACTGATGAAAAGTGCTATGGATAATCTATGTGGTGTTATGATATTAGTAGCAGTAGTCTGGCTAATTTACTGCAAAGAAAAATAAACCTCCCATGTTGCAAATGTGAGTTAATGGAGAAAGAAATTATCATGCATGTATTAAATATATTGATGATCAAAATCTTTAACTGGAGAACTCTGTACATTGTGCAGCAATTTCAGACAAATAGATTGTTCTCCCTGTTGTTTAGAAAGAAGAAAAATCAGTGGTCTTGCTGCCTGGCATAACTGGTTTAGGCTGCGGTAACTCATTAGAAGATTCTAAAGTATGCAGGATTACATAGATGGGACCCTATCTTGTCAAGTTAAATATAGTGCACTGTGATTCTACTGTAAAACTAATATGTGGACAATCCAAAGACACCCTACTGTAGCTGGACAAATTATCTGACTTGTTTACCTTTATGGCAATTTAAAAACATAGCAATTTTTAAAAAAGTGAGGTGCAGACAAAATTGCTCCTGGTTTCTTTATTCATTATATGTTTTTTTCCAATTTATGTGGATTCAAAATTAAACATTATTTGTATTTATTTATTTATTTACACCTCTATCTCGATATAATAGTGTCCTCGGGAGCCAAAAAATCTTACCGCGTTATAAGTGAAACCGCATTATATCGAACTTTCTTTGATCCGTGGAAATGTGCAGCCCCACCCCCCAGAGCACTGCTTTACTGTGTTATATCCAAATTCATGTTCTATTGGGTCACGTTATATATAGGTAGAGGTTATTTTGTGATTTAAATATTCATTAGCTATTCAGATACAGTGCAGCTATTTGACCACAGATATATGGTCACTCCAGACTTGTCACTCTGGACACGTCTCTTCATCTCAGTATACCTACTAATAAAAATACAATCAGCACGACCAAGAAGTGGATCTGACAATTCATTTCTCATGATCGTTCATTGATATAGTCAGCATCCCTTGCTATGTCTTAGGGTCTGATTCTGAGAGTTGCTGCTAACAAGTGCAGAGATAAGACTAATTATGAAAATTCATCAATACAAATACATTATTTTGTTCCATTTTATTTCCATTATGTAGCACCCCATGAGACAAAAGAAAAGAAGTTTCTGACTCAAAGAATTTTTATGAACATGATCCTGAGAGTTGCTGAGCTCCCATTGAAATCATGTGTCCGATCCTTCACTCTTTGTAGTTGACAAAAGCAGGATTGGACCCATAGAATAAGCTGACAGATATCTGACCTGCATATTTCATACAGTATCATGCACACCTAAATGCTATATAAATAATGTGGAACAAAATAGCTTGTTAATTATTTATATTGCCAGATATTTATAAGCAATGTTATCTATGCACTTACCAGTTTTATGTTTCAAGTTAGAATATCTTTTTACAGTATAGGAGACTGATGATACTAATTACAGTCAGAGCACAAACCAGAGAGGTATTAAACAAGTTCTTCATCTCCCAAAGCTGTTCAGTCTTAACCTACAGCCAAAAAACAATTAATGACTATTCGTTTAACTGCAGTATGCATCATTGTCAAATGAGAAGTGAATACATTCGGTGTACATAAGAACAACCCATGGGTCAGAACAATGTTTCATCCCGTCCAGTATCCTGTCTTTCTGTGGTGGCTAGTGCCAGGTATTTCAGAGGGAATGAACAGAACAGGGCAGTTTGTTGAGCAGTCCAACTCCTGTTGTCCAGTCCCAGCTTCTGGCAGTCAGAGGCTAAGGGAAACCCAAAGTATGGGGTTGCTTCCCTGGCCATTTTGGCTAATAGCCATTAGTGGATTTATCCCCATGAACTTATCTAATTCTTTTTTGAACCTAGTTATACTTTTGACCTTTTCAACATTCCCTGGCAACAAGTTCCACAGGTTGACAATGCATTGTGTGAAGAAGTAATTCCTTATGTTTGTTTTAAACCTGCTGCTTATTAATTTCATTGGGAGACCCTTGGGTCATGTGTTTATGTGAAGGGGTAAATGACACTTTCTTAATAACTTTCTCCGTACCATCCATGATTTTATAGACCTCTGTCATATCTCCTCCCCCCCCCTTAGTTAACTTTTTTCTAAACTGAAAAGTCCCCGTCTTTTTAATCTCTCCTAATTTGGAAGTTGTTTGATGCTCCTCATCAATTTTCATCACCTTCTCTGCATCTTTTCTGATTCTAATACATCTTTTCTGAGATAGAGCAACTAGAACTGCATGCAGTATTCAAGATGTGGGTGTACCATGGATTTATATAGTGGCATTATGTTTTATTATCCATCCCTTTCCTTAACATTTCTGACATTCTGTTAGCTTTTTTGACTGCCCCTGTATATTGAGCAGACAGAGAACTACCCACAATGACTTCAAGATCTCTATCTTGAGTAGTAACAGCTAATTTAGACCCCATCATTTTGTATATGTAGTTGGATTTATGTTTTCCAATGTGCATTACTTTCATTTATCAACACTGAATTTCATCTGTCATTTTATTGTCCAGTCACCCAGTTTTGTGAGATCCCTTTGTAATTCTTGACAGTCAGCTTTGGATTTAATGACCTTGTGTAATTTTGTAGTGTCTGCAAATATGCTGCCTCACTGTTTACCCCTTTTTTCAGACAATTTATGAATATGTTGACCAGCACAGGTCCCCATACAGATCCTTGAGGGACCCCCGCTATTTACCTCTGTGCATTCTGAAAACTAACCATTTATTTCTACCCTTTGTTTCCTATCTTTTAATCAGTTACTGATCCATGAGAGGACCTTTCCTCTTATCCCATGACTGCCTACTTTGTTGAAGAGCCTTTGGTGGGGGATCTTGACACAGGTTTACTGAAAGTCCAAGTACACTATATTCACTGAATCTATAGTCTATATGTTTTTGACCCTCTTAAAGAATTCTTATAGATTGTTGAGGCACGATTTCCCTTTACAGAAGCAGTATTGACTTGATCCCAACATATCGTGTTCATCCATGTGTCTGATAATTCTGTACTGTAGTTTCAATCAGTATGCCTGGTACTGAAGTTAAGCTTACCAGCTTGTAATTGCTGGGAGCCTTTTTTTAAAAATCGGCATTACATTAGCTATCCGCCAGTCTTCTGTTATAGAGGCTGGATTTCAGTGATAAGGTACATATCATACCACAGTTAGTAATTCTGCAATTTCATATTTGAGTTCTTTCAGAACTCTTGGTTGAATACCATCTGGTCTTGTTAACTTATTACTGTTTAATTTATCAATTTGTTCCAAAACCTTCTCTATTGACACCTGTAATTGGGCCTTGTAGGTTATGATTATTCACATTAGTCAGATAAACTTAGTGCACTCTTGTCAATGTCTTTGTTTTTAGAAGGTTACAGTTTGGCATTAGGTTGTGGGGAATCTTATTCTACATAACTAGCTGAAGAAGAAAAACAAGTGGCTGCAGACAATAGAAGAGTCTTGGTGGATCCTGGGGCCTGACTGAGAGCCCATTGAGGTCAAATCAAAGACTCCCTTTAACTTCATTAGGTTTTGGACTGGGGTAGTCTAATAGATTTAATCCTTTCTTTGGTTAAACATCTCTTTTAATAGAGTTTAAAGGGTTCAGCTTAGTTTTGTTACATCAGGAATCAGATTTCCCTGATATAGTGTCAGTTTCCAGCAGAGAATGCATGAGACCACAAGCATCAAAGATTTGAAATTTTTCTCCGGTAATAGTGGTGTCATCCTAGTTACTAGTGGATATTTGTCCAAATCTAAAAATCAACACACAATTAATCACGACTGAAAGCCTCTGCTCAAGACTAGAATAGCAGAGATGATGTATAGTGAGGTCAGAATTCATAATGCATGGCGAAGCTTGTGTGAAGAAGCTTGCACAGTGCATAGCTCCATCTGGAGCAATCAGACCATAAAGTTAATCAAGCACTAGATTAATCCAAAATCTTAAATGAACTGATAAAAAAGAAATTATTTACTAATTTAAAAAAAAGGTTTTAAATTTATGGAATACGATGACCTAGAATTGTGGAAACCCTATTTACTATGCATACAACAACATTTTTGCTCATTGGGATACTTTCATTAGAAACACATCACATTTTTGTGACAGTCCTTGGGAGACTATAGTAAAATTATTCCTAGAGCACTCATTAGGACAATTCAAACTATGTAATGTAAAATCATGTAGCAGTTCTCAGTTCCTTAAAGGTTAAGTAAAGGGATTAAAATCTATCGCTGTGGCTCTTTCTTTCAAGGGAAAAGGCATCTGATTCTATTTCACATATGAAATGTTTTCAGTTCTCAAAGTTGTGTGTAAAGGTGCTATTATTGTAATACCTGTTGAATGGCAAGACACTTGGTCTTTTCTAAGCATTCTAATAGTTTGAGGACTTGTCCTAGTTTTCTTCCATTCACCATCTGTCAGCTTTCCATAAGCCATGCTGTCTAATAATTAAGGGTCTGGTTGGCACTGGATATAATTTATTAACCTTGGCTTTATCTGTAGCTTGGCTAAAGTTGGATTTTTTTTACGTCCTTGATTAGCTTGCTACGTAGAGCTTGTGTTTACAATAAAACAGGATATAAAATTGCATTGCACTAATACTATGCTAGGTGTTAAAATGAGAGTCTAAATTCAGTTATCATGCTTCACAGCTACCTGCAGATGTTTCAGAAACATATCTAAGTTGTTCCCTTAAAAATAAATACAGAGTTGTTTTTTCTTTTAATGTACTTGCAGGTTTCGCTTTTACATGGTTAAATTCCTGCTAGACACAATATAATCACACAAAAAAGTTAGGTTGATCAAAGGTTTTGAGGCTACATAGATCCAGACCCTCTTTGGAATTAGGTATACATTTCCACATCATATATTTTCTTCCAAATATTTAAAGCTAATAAACAGTGTATAATCTAAACCTTTGTTGTTAGCAGTTAGTCTCACTTCTGTATAAAGAAATTGCATCTCTCCTAGTTCCTAAATTCTTTTTTCATACAATATTTTAATGTGACCTTGAAATTAACTAGTATCATTTTTCCTAGTCCATTTATAAGATTGTATATGATGATTAGGGCACTGCAGTTGTTTAACACTGTAGTATTTCATGATTAGTCCTACACACTCTGTTGAAATTCTGAGGAGGATTGGTCCTATGGTTAAGGTACTAGATAGGGGCACGAGAGGCCTGGGTTCTGTTCCTTGCTCTGCCAAATTCTTCCTGTGTAATCCTGGGCAAGTCACTTAGGGCAAGAGTTTCCAAAGTGATTTTAGGGTGTTTCAGTTTTTGGTTTCCCAACTTGTGATACTGTAACGAAATCCTTATTTTTCAGAGGGATGAGTGTTTAGCACTTTCTTTAAAGGAGCATGCTTTTCAGACTCTTCTGCAGAGCACCCAAAAATAAGGGTACCTAAGGTACACAGATTTCCCGTCTTAAAATAAGTGTCCAGAATAACTAGTCACTTTTGAAAATCTTGACTTTGTAATCTTTCTGTACCTCAATTTCCCATCTGTTAAAAGTGGGTAATACTTCCTTTCATAGAATCATAGGGCTGGAAGGGAACTTGAGAGGTCATCTAGTCCTGTCATCTTTGTCTTACCTATTTAGATTATTTCTTCAAGTCAGGAACTATCTCATACAGTAGAACGAAAAACCTTTCTTAGAGATGCTTAAAATGTTGATCTGACTTTTTGCTGCATGTTGGGTTGTGTCTCAGTGATTATGGGAAATGTATATTGATGTACATTGAGTTGGGACGTGTTTTGAGTTCTTTCATCCTTGATTATTGCTAGATGCAGCTCTACACACAGGCATCAGTGTTGGAAGATACAAGTGGGACTAATGCTGTACATCATTGGTTCTAAACTAGGGGTGTCCTGGGGGGCTCTGAGCAAGTTTCAGTGGAGCTGCCAAGCAGGGCCAGCCTTAGACTCACTGGGGCCCAGGGTAGAAAGCTGAAGCCGTGCCACATGGGGCTGAAGCCAGGCTCCTGAGCCCTATCACCCGGGGCTGAAGCTGAAGCCTGGGCAACTGTAGCTTTGTGGGAGCCCCATTGCGTTGCTTGCTACCCCCTAACACCGGTCCTGGCTTTTATATGCAGAGAATCAGTTATTGTGGCACAGACGGGCTGTGGAGCTTTTATAGCATGTTGGGGGGGGGGGGGCCTCAGAAAGAAAGAGATTGAGAACCCCCTCCGTACGTCGTATTTTGAGACGGAGAATGCTTAGACATATCAGTATTATTCAGATTAATGCAATACTCTTTTATTACCTTTTGAAATATCCTGACTTATTTTCTGCATCACTATTTATATTAGGCTAATGAGTCCTTTTAAGCACTTAAATAGGAAATATGCTAACACTGTTACAATGAAAATTTTTAGCCACCATTTAAAAACTGATTTACCAGTAGTTATCATACTTAATCTTGAGTGAATCTTAGATGTCACTTTGTGGCAACTTGAGGCAAGTTTTGAGTTTTTAATGATTACCAATCCTTGTCTATCTTGTTTTGAGTAAGATGGATGTTGGCCCCAGTCAAAAGAGCACAGTCATACTACTAAATAAATCCATGGTGTACCCACATCTTGAATACTGTGTCCACTTCTAGTCGCCTGATTTCCAAAAGGATATAGTGGAACTTGTTGTTATGACCAAAAGTGTGATGGAGTTTAAAAAAAACCTCTTGATGAGTTAATGGAGGCTATGTCTCTCAGTGATTGTTAGCTAAGATAGTCATGGATGCAATCCCATGCTTGGGGTGACTCATAACCTCTGTCAGAAACTGTGGGGCAGAGGGCGAAGACAGATATGGATCAGAACTGCATTGTTCAGTACACTCACACTGAAGTTCTGGTATAAGCTACTGTCAGAGACAGGATACTGGGCTAGATGGGCCATTAATTTGACCCAGTATGACAGTTCTTATATTCTAGTGAGAGACTCCATTCCTGTTGATGTTCGTGGGAGTTGGATTGGACCCATAATCCATCTTTTTCTATCTTTTTAAATATATTTTTATTTTGTAGTGTATTTGGGTACTTGTGAAAGATGCAGTTGTCCCTATAACACACTGCTACTGCTCCTCTTTCTTATTTTCAAGGGATCACTTCTAACCATGAGTAGTTCATTAATCATTCAAGTCTTTGACTACTCTGAGATGCAGCAAGAATTTCATTTGTGATAACTTTATTGTGATATAGACCAGTGGTTTTCAAACTGTGGGTCGTGACTCAGTACTGAGTCACAGAATGTTGGGCACTGGGTTGTGGTGGCTCTGGTCAGCGCTGCTGCCTGGGCCTTTAAAAGTCCCATTGATGGTGCTGCCCAGCTAATGCAGGCTATGCCTACCTGTTGTGACACTGTGCTGTGCCCCGGAAGGGGCCAGCAGGAAGTCTGGCTCCTAGGCGGGAGGGGCCATGGGGCTCCCTGCGCTGCCCCTGCCCCCAGTACTGGCTCTGCACTCCCACTGGCTGGGAACCGGCCAGTGGGAGCTGGGGGAGGGAGAGACAGTGCCTGTGGGCGAGAGCTGCACGAGCTGCTTGCATGCCTCTGCTTAGGAGCTGGACCTGCTTCCTGGCCGCTTCCAGGGCGCAGTGCGGTCCATGGTGCCAGGGAGCTGCTGGAGGTAAGCCCATGCCCCATCCTCTGCCTCAGCCCTGAGTCCCCCCATACCCAGAGTCCCTTCCTGCATCCCAAACCCCTCATCCTATTGCCAATAATTTTTTTTTTTACATAACCATGTTATCTTGCCACTCAAAGGGTGAGATCCTGGCACTATACAAGTCAGTGAGAGTTTTTTCCTCTTCTCACCCCTGTTTGAAAGATCTCAGAAACAAAGTATATTCAGAGATCCTGATTTTCAGTGGTGGTATGTGTGATGCTGGCAGGCCAGATACCAGCTCACGCCAAGGCCCTTAGGCCTTGCTGGACACTGACGAATGCATAGCTGGAAACCAGTCAGGCTCACCTGTGTTGGCATTGTTATAATAGATGTTACATTGATAAGAATGTATTTTATCTGTATCTGTATCTTACTCATATTATCTGTATTATGTGTTTATAAGGTAATATTTTATGTGTTTCCTCTGTAACTATAAAAGTGTTTGCTAAAACTGTAAAACCCCACAGTCAGGAGAGAAGCATTACCAAGTGTGAAATACTAGTTTACCACAAGAAGTGTCATCATCTGCCCAACCAAAAAAGGTGGTTGTGGTACATCAATGGACAGATGAGTTTGTTGATTGTTTTCCCCAGACAAGGGGACAGGCACAAACACTCATCACATCACATCTTGATCACTGGCAAAAGGGAGTAAAAATACCTGTCAAGAAGAAATTGTCATCGCTATGGTGCCTGGAATTTGAAAAGGCAATATTTCTAAGCATAAGCAAGGGACCCACAAACTGCTTAGATTGAGTTAGCCTTAAAGGATATGTGGAACTTGTACATTTCAGTAGCTTCTATTACTTTTTGGAGCCTAAGACTATAACTCATTTGTGTGTGTGTATGTTTACTTTCGTTAACCTTGTAAATAACTCTCTTGTTTCCATAGTTAATAAATTTTTAGTTCATTTATTATAGGATTGGCTACAAGCGTTACCTTTCATGTGTGATCTGAGGTGCAGTTGACCTGGGAAAGTGCCTGGTCGTTTGGGACTGGGAGTAACCTGAATATTGTTGCGATAGATGCTCCTTTACACCAAAAATCACAAAGGCAGGCTTGTCAGGGTGTCAAGATAGACTGGAATGCCCAAGGCGACTGTCTGTGACTCCATCATAAGGCTGTTATAGTGCTTGAGGAGTTCACACTTGATACTTGATTGGTGAAATCTAATTATAGAACATGCAATTTGGGGTATGTGCCCTGTTTCTGAGCAGTCTCCTCTGAGTTGGCAGTCATGCCCCTGAGCTGCTCTAGGCTAGTGGTTCTCAAAGGCGGTCCACCGCTTGTTCAGGGTAAGTCCCTGGCAGCCTGGGCCAGTTTGTTTACCTGCCGCGCATGCAGGTTCGGCCGATTGTGGCTCCCGCTGGCCATGGTTCACCGCTCCAGGCCAGTGGGGGCTGCGGGAAGCAGTGCAGGCCGAGGGATGTTCTGGCCACCCTCCTTGCAGCCCCCATTGACCTGCAGTGGCTAATCGCGGCCAGTGGGAGCCACGATTGACTGAACCTGTGGACGTGGCAAGTAAACTGGCCCAGCTCGGCCTACCAGGGGCTTTCCCTGAACAAGCGGTGGACGGGCTTTGAGAACCTCTGCTCTAGACAGCTTGACGAAGGGGGATTTCCCGTCCCCTGGGATTTGTGCCTTTTATGAGCCCTTGATTCAACATATCAATCAGCAATTTCTGCAGCCTCCAAAACCGTGGAAGGTATTTTTTGTCAGAAAAAGTAGAATTGTTTTTCCTCCTTGGCTTCTTTCACATACAGTAACCATAGGTATCACTTGTAATAATAGTAAGCTAAAAAAAATCTGGTTTAATTTTTTTTTTAAAGTTGGCTATATTCTTTTTGAAGATTAACTGCCAATATAATATGTAATTAAGTTCTCTTTAGAAGTTTCACCCAGGATTTCAGGTTTTCTATCTCATCATTCTCAGTACCATGGCAAATCTCAAGGGGAAGTAGCTTCCTTGCAGATCAAGTGCTACCGGATGAATCTCTAGCTAAGTCTTTAAGACTGACTGACTGGATATTCAGATTATGTCCATCTTTGGTCCTGTTATCATGCCACCATATTTTTGGGTGAATATGTGATTGCTGGCCATGTAGCGACATTCCTTGGTAAACATGCTTTGTAATTTGTTGGTCTTCCATTCTAATAAGGTGTCCATACCAAGAAAGCCAAACCAGTGCTGATAGAGGTGGTTTCTGGATTTGGCTACAAATAGCTTCATTGCTGATGTTGTCCTGCCACTTTCTCCTCTACTGTAAAATACAGTCCTATAAGAAGCATTCAGTTTTTAGTATTACGTTAAAGGATTTTCCCAAAATGCTGTATTGTAGTTCTGAACTGATCTGCTAGAACTTCTACCACAAGATGTTATCTTTTATGAGTCTTCTCTGTGAATTAAACTATACAATATTTATCCCAGCCAAGATATTTAGTGATATCACAATATAGCTCCTATAGCTTTTAATTCTAGGTTTAAAAAAGATTTGAATACAAGTATATTTTAATCAAAATATTTAATATTGGACTACTTAAAAGGAAAAAAGTGAGTATGGGGTCATCCTATTCCAATCAACTTGTGTACAGCTGGTGAGTGAGAAAGGGTGTATGCTACTTGTATAGTAATGACTACATTATTGATATAATTTTCCACTTGCAATACTGTAGTTCATAATTTCTAAGAGTTAGAAGTGGTTGGATGCATGTAGTGATAGTAAATGCTAAGACTCACAAAGTGCAGCCCAGCCCTGAATACTTTATGAATATTTTTAGCTTACCAATAAAATTGTTCATGCTTTTCTTTGCCTGAGAGAATTGCTGTTTCCATTGCACATCAGTAGTCTTAGTGTGATTGGATGTAGGCTCTCTGATGATAAACCAAGATGCTTCTCAGGATTTCAGCAGGTTTATTTGTGGTTACAGCAATTCTAAAACCTTTACATTTACTCTGTCATACTTTTAACCAGTTGGCTCCCTGATCAGGTAGGAGAAAATATGGAAAGAGCAAAGCTAGAAATCTTTGGAAATAATTAACACCTTTAATCAATCCTCAGTAATTATGGTGTAAAAGTCAGACATATATGCTGCTGTGTGGTGATCATTTTGTTAGGGAAGCCCAGTGAAGTGCACTTCAGAACTTCTATTTTTTATTTGAATACTTAGTCATGTATTGGTATCTTTCTCTTGGAAACTATTTGCAAAATTTGTTAAGTGTTCAGTGCTAAGAAAGTTCTAGCCATCTTTAATAAATGGACTGTTCAAAGCAGAGAACAAATGCAGGTCTTGATGGATGTTGTCCAGGGGCGAATCTGTCTTTTGCCGTCCCAAGCACGGCAGTCAGGCAGCCTTTGGCGGTGTTTCTGCGGGAAGTCCACTGGTTATGTGGATTCGGTGACATTTCTGCGGGTGATCTGTTGGTCCTGCGCCTTCGGTGTACCCGCCTCTGAATTGTCGCTGAAGCCGTGGGACCAGCGGACCTCCCGCAGGCATACCGCCGAAGGCTGCCTGACTGCCACCCCCAGAGTGACTGGCACACCCCCCCCCCCACAGGCCACCCCCAGAGTGACTGGCACACCCCCCCCCCCACAGCTTGCTGCCCCAGGCACACGGTTGCTGCACTGATGTTGTCTATGAAAATGAATTAAATGAAAAGATTTAAAAAAGCCTTTCCACTCATCACCATTAACATTTTAAATGTTTTTTCTGTATTCTGAACATCCAGAGATAATACCATAACGAGTCTTTGAAATGCCTGAAAGTAACACACAAACAGTACTCTGGGCTATATAATTTTGCTGAGTCAGCAGAAGTAAATGAGCATGCATAGAATAAACTCAGGAGTAAAACTCAAGGGGTGACCCTGAAGTCTTTAGAATTTCTCTATGCAGTTATATGATACTTAGCATCATAGTAGCAGTACCTGGCCTGGGCCGGGGAAGCTAATGATCCAACCAGTGGACCAAATACAGTGATGAATCCTGGTCATGTGCCACCTGAGGCATGTTGTGCATACACTAAGAAGAAGTGCCTAACAGGGTTATCATCACTACACTACAAAGGCCCATATATCAATTTCTTCCCTCTTTCACCTGAACCATCCAGGGCATTTAGAAAAAAAGTAATTGTAGCTTTCCTTAGGCTTTTAAAGAGCTGATTCCAGGATACTGGTAGGAGATGTTGCAAAATATATCCAGATACGTGGTGTAGGAGAATACGAGTTACTATGGAACAAGAGGAAAGACAAATCTAGGCAAGCAATAAAAGAACCAAAGCTTAATGCTTATACTGAGGTGGAGGAAAAAATGTGAGGATAGGATAGGGGGAGGAAAGGAAGAGGGATCAGAGAGCTGGAATTTTAAACTGTGTTCCAGATTATACAGAAGGGGTCTCCTACTGTATCAATAACTGGGTTGGAGATATAGTAGTGGTGGCTGTAGTGGGAATTTGAGAAGCAAGGGAAGTCCCAAACTGGCTTAAAAATTATGAAATTAGAAAAAAAAATGGGGTTCTTTTCATTTGGTTTCTGGGTGTTTAGAGCAAACTTGAGTCATATCTTCTAGTTTATCTCCCCAACTGTAAGGGCTAGAATCCTTTTTTCCCCAAAATGATAGCTGAGATTCTCAGATAATCACTTATCTCCAGCAACTGGGGATTTAACTAAGATGCCACATATCCCAAAAGTGGAGTCACTGAGTCATCCTGAAGCCCCTTTTTTTTTTCCTGTTATCCAGAATGTCAAGTTTGGCGTATTGCCTGTATTTGTAAAGATACTGAGTGCTGTTTCAAGTATGAATGATCCGTTCAAATGCCACAATCTAAGCCATGCACATGCACCAGATTTTAAGTGAAGACAATATGTGACTCTTCCAGTTTCTGTATCAGGTGTGTTGCCTGCAAAATTGCTCAGGAACTGTTTGTATTACATTTTCAGATTTGATCTAAATTGAGAGAGAATATAGCGTGCTGTGATCATTCTGGAATGCCATCCCCAGTACTCTTAGAAATGATCTTTTGCACATGATCTTTGTATGAGATTGTGATGGGGTGGACTAGTCCCGGAGCACCCCTAGTGGAGGCCTCAGGGCCCTGCCACACCCGGTCCCAGAGAGGAACAGAAGATAAGTCCTCTAAGTGGCCTAGAGTGGCTTCAGGAGAAGCAGACAATCAGAGAGGCTGCGGGAATGGCCAATTGGGCCAGGAGGCCATATAAAAAGGAGCAGTAGAGCCAGTCAGTTAGTTGCTGGCTGGAGCTGGAAGGGAAGGGTTGGGGTTACAGGCTGGCGGAAAGAACAGTAGGATCATAGACAGCTCAGTGTAGGCAGGGACTGGGGGAGCAAGAGAGAACCTGCCTGGCTGCTGAGACTGAGTAAGGACTGAGCCCTGGGAGGGCTGCAGGAAGATAGTGTCTCCAGGGAGGAAGCCCTGGGGGTATGGCCCCATACAAGGGCCAAAACTACTTAAAGACTGAGCCCAGAGAGAGCTAGAGAGACACCAACAGAAGGGTACTGAGACAGGCCCTTTGTGGACAGTATATCCTGGAAGGGGTGTTTTCTGATTCACGTACAGACTGTGTGAGACTCTTGGCCAGAGGGCTGAGTCACTGAAAAAATGCTTGGGAAACCACTGACTAGGGTCACCAGAACTGAAAGACTGCAAAGACACCTGACCAGAAGGGGGTGCTTGCAAGAGGTAGGTGCAATGCCATTACGGAGAGACACCTTTGTCCCTTGTTGTCAGCAATTGTTCAATTCATTTGGCATCCTCTGTAGACCAGGGTAATTTATTGTATGAAATGAACAGCATCATAGATCGCTTGCTGATATGTGTCTGTAAAAGTGGTTTGTCTGTCTTTGTTCAAGTCTGGAGGATATTTCTTTTTCACCATTCTCTCCCCAATCGCAAATATGTAAATAAGATGAAATGCTAGTTCATGGTGGCACAAAGGAGGGGGGATGGGGTAGGGGTGTATGTGTGTTCTGTAAGTGGTGTTATTGAGCAAAGATCTGCAGTTTAGAGTTTGAAAGTTAGCTTTTAGATCTGAATGAAGGAAGTGTATATGAAATGTGAGGTTGACCACAAAGCAATAGGTTTCTTCTATGTCAAAGGGTGGGATTATCCTGTCCATCTGTACTGTCTGAAGTACATGTGACCAATGAGGTATGTTCTGCTTTCCCCAGAGTATTTACAACTTGTAACTGGTTGCTCTTTAGATATCACAGTTCCAATTGCAACCCAATTTTTAAATTGCCCACCATATACGAAGAACACCTGAATGCACAGTATATGCAGTTGCAGCCTCTTGTTCTTCTACAAAAGAGCCAACTTGTGTGATCCGCTTACTTAAGGAGAGTTTTAGTCTGTAAAACTCTTTGAAGATGAAAAATGTTATATTATTGCTATGTACACCTCTACCCTGATATAACACGGTCATGGGGAGCCAAAAATCCCTACTGCGTTATAGATGAAATCTATCAGGGTAGAGGCAGCAGGGCTCCAGTGGTGATTTAAAGGGCCTGGAGCTCCCTGCAGCAGCTGGAGCCCCGGACCCTTTAAACCGTTGTCTGAGCCCCGCTGCTGCAGCCCTGGGGTAGCGGTGACAGGGCTCCAGTGGTGATTTAAAGGGCCTAGGGCTTCCTGCAGCAGCCAGAGCCCCTTTAAAGCACTGCCCGAGCCCTGCTGCTACTGTGCTATATGCGAACCCATGTTATATCGGGCCACGTTATAGTGGGGTAGAGGTGTAGAAGGATTAGGCTGGATCATTGCCACAGGCACATAATGATGATTAAATTGCGATGCTATAACTATCTATTTTATGTCGTAAATAATGCCCCAGAAGGGGGACTATAGTCTTCTCCCAACTGGCCACAATAATTTGCAGCTGTTTTCAGAAATAGAAAAAACAATTAGCCACCCTAAGTTTTAGACTCTGAGAAGTACACCAAAAAAGTGTTGCATGCTATGGAATACCCAGATGAAAATGCATGCAATAGTCCATAGCAAAGGCTGTGATGAGAAGAGAGAGAGGTAGTATTGCATGTAACTTCTTATGCATCACTCTGTTTTCAGGGTATTTTTAAAAGTGGAGTTTTAAAGCCAAATAAGTGTTTTTTAAGTATTAAAATGGGAACTCATTAGAGATGTTACATTTCTGTTCTGCTTCCAAGCCCATTTAATGTTAATGGAAGTTATAAATGAATATCTGACTAAGAAGAATGAACTGCTTATGTAAGGACACAACTTAGAAAAAAAAATGAAAAGAAGCAATATTGCAAAAATTGATGGTTACAAGAATCAAGCTTAGTGGTATTATTAAAGGTATAGGTAGATTCTGTTTTGCAAGTGGACGTGATCTAGTGATTAAATTGGAGGACTGGGAGTTTGAAATTGTGAGGATTTTTTTCTGCATCTGCTGTCTAAGTGTATTTTAACTTCTGTGTGCCTCTGTTTTCTTTATTTTTAAAATGGGTATACTACTTCTTCACCTAGAATGTAGTGAAGCTAAAATGACATTTGTAAAGCCCTTTGGACTTCTGTAGCAACTGTCTTCTAAAAATCTCTAAGTTACACTTAATACTATGACTTTTGTAAAGTGCTTTTGGAGAGGACAAGGACCTTGTAAATTATGTAATAATATTAATAATCTCTTTATAAAAGCCTTCCCTTTATTTCTTCAAGATAGTGGATACATTTATTAACATTGCTGGGAAATTTGTGTGGCTTTCTAAATGTTCCCTTAGGGTTGACCTTAAAACTAATGTAAAAATACAAGGGCCTTGGAATACCTTTCTTTGAGGCTTTTATGTATTGGCCTTGGTCTCTTATGTGTAGTTGTCAACATATTGCATTTCCGACTACTTTGTCTTTTCTGTGTTCAAACCTTCCTGGTAAGCTAGTCTTGTCCTTTGTTCAGAGGGAAAATTCTAAAACACACAGTTGGATACAGTACATCTGTGTTTTGAGGGAGAACATTTGGATCCCAAGAGTTCACAGATGAGTTTGAAGGCAAGAAAACCCTGAACTAGGAAAGAGATTCTTATGTCCTTTCCAATTTACTTTGTTGGAAGAATGAATTACTTTGAGAAAAAAGTGGCTTTGTGATTAAGGCACTGTGAGATAACTGGTTCTGTGTATATGGGGAAAGCGGTGGACATGCTATACCTTGACTTTAGCAAAGCTTTTGATGTGATCTCCCACAGTATTCTTGCCAGCAAGTTAAAGTAGTATGGGCTGGATGAATGGACTGTAAGGTGGATAGAAAGCTGGCTAGATTGTCGGGCTCAACGGGTAGTGATCAATGACTCCATGTCTAGTTGGCAGCCGGTATCAAGCGGAGTGCTCCAGGGGTCGATCCTGCGGCTGGTTTTGTTCAACATTTAATTGATCTGGGATGATGGATGGATGTTGCACCCTTAGCAAATGCGGGCATGATACTGAGTTGGGGAAGGTCGATATGCTGGGGGTATGGATAGGTTCCAGTGTGACCTTAGACAAATGAGGATGGCCAAAGAAATTCTGATGAGGTTCAACAAGGACAAGTGGAGTCCTGACTTAGGGACAAAGAATCCATGCACTGCTACAGGCTGGGGACCGACTGGCTAAGCAGCAGTTCTGCAGAAAAGGACCTAGGGATTACAGTGGACGAGAAGCTTGACATAAGTGAACAGTGTGCCCTTGTTGCCAAGAAGCTAATGGCATGCATTAGTAGGAGCATTGCTAGCAGATTAAGGGAAGTGATTATTCCCCTCTGTTTGGCACTGGTGAGGCAACATTTGGAAAGCAACAGAAAGGATGTGGACAAATTGGAGAGAGTCCAGTGGAGGGCAAAAAAAAATGATTAGGAGGCTGGAGCACATGACTAATGAGGAGAGGCTGAGGGAACTGAGCTTATTTAGTCTGCAGAAGGGAAGAGTGAGGGGGGATTTAATAGCAGCCTTCAATTTACCTGAAGGGTGGTTCCAGAAAGGATGAAGCTAGGCTGTTCTCAGTGATGGCAGATGACAGAACAAGAAATAACTGTCTCAAGTTGCAGTGGGGGAGATCTAGGTTTAATATTAGGAAAAACTATTTCACTAAGAGGGTGGTGAAGCACTGGAATGGGTTACCTAGGGACACTGTGGAACCTCCATCCTTAGAGGTTTTTATGGTCAGGCTTGACAAAGCCTTGGCTGGGATGTTTTAGTTGGGGTTGGTCCTGCTTTGAGCAGGGGGTTGGACTAGATGATCTCCTGAGGTCTCTTCCAACCCTAATGTTCTATGATTCTCTGGACTTGCACTTGAGAAACCTGGGCTCATTTCCTGATTCTTTCATTTACTGCCTGTGTGACCTTAGGCAAGTCACTTAATCTCTGCCTCAATTCCCCACCTGTAAAATGATATAATACTTCCTTTTGCCTATTATTTGGGAGAACATATGGGGGGACAAGACAGGAAAGGAACAGGGAAAAGTCTGCTCAATGGCATGCTTCTCCCATCTCATTTTCCCTTTTACTCTCTGAAGTTCTCTCTGTAGGTATTTCATGGCATCAGGGCTCGTGATCTAGAAGATGACAGAGCAGCCAAGGCCGGTGGAGTAGATACTTTCTGACAGATCATTTTCATTCTTCCTCCACAGTCCAAGGGAAAATATAACACACATTACTACTGACCGAGTCAGCCTAAATGTGTGGCTTTTCCCTTTTGTATTTATGCAGCATATGCACAAATATAACTGCACATTTTACAGTTTTTTGTCTGGCTAGTTTATGGAGGTAGAGCTGTTAGATTTTCATCTTTTGTAGGTAGGTGGGAATGAAATTAAAGATCAGATTTAAAAACTATGGAACTATTGAGGACAGGACAACATGCGTTTTGACCTTTCTTCCTTAAATATCTCTTAAATGAGATTAAATATATACATATATAATATTAAGTATGCATGTATATAATCAGAAGATTATGTAATCTATTTTTTAAAGAACACTTGATCTGGCTTCTGTCATCTCAGTGTGTTACAGTGGAAACAGAAAATGAAATAGAAATTCGGATGAACCTTATACTATATTATGTCTTTTAATGGTGATGGAAGGACATTGCCATCAGGCAGTTCTAAAGCTGCTTCTTTTATTGTCCCTTAGCATGTTTTATATTTGTGTTTTACATAACAGAATGTGGACTTACTGATTACAATTATATATAATTAGTATAATTATAAAACAGATGTTATAGAGATTTACAGATAGATACTACCTGACCAATGAGTAATGACAAAATCACAGGGGATTAAATTTGTTCCTGGCGTAGCTCTGTTGAAGTTACGGGAGGTGCCAACAGGATTGTATTTATCCCAGAATATAAATGTGTGTGTGTGTGGTTTTTCTTTTTAATCCTCAAAAGAAAAAGAGAAAAATATACTTTCATTAACAAGTATATTTGGTATTGCATGCTGTGAAAATATATATCCTCATGCTAATTTAATGTCCAGTACCACACGAGCTGTGTCTGGATTCTAAAGTAAATGTGTTCATGAGCCCTTCATAAAAATATATAAAATGTATGCAGTGTTGTTGTAGCTGTGTTGGTCCAGGATATTAGAGAAACAAGGTGGGTGAGGTAACATGTTTTATTGGACCAACTTCTGTTGGTGAGAGAGACAAGCTTTCGAGTTTACACAGAGCTGTTCTTCAGGTCTGGGAAACTAATACAGACTGTCACTTCTGCAAGGTGGAACAGATTGCTTAGCATAAGTAGTTAATACATTTCAAGGGACCATAAGAATGTTGTGAGAATTAATCTTTGTAAAGCACTTGGATAGCTTTGGATCAAAAGTGCTGTAACTAATATCAGTCTGTGTAGTCTTAATGCAGGGGTCCCCAGTGGGGTGCCTGCTGATGCCATGACGCTGACTGGGGCGTCTAAGTGCGCCCGCGTACTCGCCAGCAGACGAGCATCCACTGAAATGCTGCTGACAGCTGCGAAATTTGGTGGTATTTCAGTGGCGATGCCTCTGGATGACGCTGCTTGTCGGCAGCATTTTGGTAGCGACACCTATTGACATTGTCTCTTTTTGGTGGAATTTCGGTGGATGCTTGTCCGCTGTCACGGTCCTCTGTGGTGCCAAATGAAAAAGGTTGGTGACCACTGTCTTAATGATTAAGGTACTGTTTCAAAATTCTGGGGATTAAATATCTAACTACTTTTATTTCTTTTTCTAACCAACTCTGGCAACATAAGCTGCAAATCTCAAGTGATTTTTTCTCCTATACTTATTGGTAGAGGTCTACTTAAATTGTGGAGAAACGACACATATAAATAGCAAATTTTGTGGATGTGTTCATACCATGCTACTACTTGCTGCTGCTGGCAGCAGTGCTGCCTTCAGAGCTGGGCACCAAGCCAACAGCCACTGCTCTTTGGCTGCCCAGCTCTGAAAGCAGTGCTCAGGTAAGGGTGGCAATACTCTGACCCTCTTTTGGCTCAGGATCCCCCGTTTGAGAAATACGGTGTACTTCTGTGTACTTTTACCCTATAGTATACGATAGAAGTATGCAAAAGACCAAACTTCATGGGGAAGACCAGATTTCATGGTCTATGACACATTTTTTTATAGCCATGAACAACAGCATCCTCCCAAAGAACCTGGGAAATAGTAAATGCCTCAGAGGGGGAGTAGGGGGGGCAATAATAGATTGTTCCAGGGTTGCATTAGCTTTGAATCTTCCTAGCCTTTGTTAAGAAATGTTTCAATTATGTCAAGAAAACCGCCAGGTTATGAATAAAAGTACTTGGCGAACCAAACAGGACCCATATTATGTGTACAGCTTTAAGGATTTTACTGTATAAATTACTGTCAGATTTCTTTTTCTTTTCCTTTTTTATACTGATTTTCAGGCTGACAGCTTGACATGATAATATAGGGTGAAGACTGTAACCAGTGTTTAGGCAGTTGTTTTGTCCCCTGCCCCCCACCTTTAATGTCCATTATTCATTTTTGAAAGAAGTAATAAGGTTTTTCCTGTTTTATTCAGTCAAAGAAAATCTGCATCAAGGTTCTGCCTGCAAATATAAATAAAATAAAAGCATAAGCTTTATCAAGTAGCATGTAACCATTAAGGGGAAATTATGCAGCTTAATTACCATATTTTGTATTCTTGAAAAAGCTATGTTCTTTCTACTAACCTTTCACTGGATCATTGACCAACACAAAGCTAATTAAAGAGAACAGGATTTAGGGAACTTGGTATCAAAGTAAAGACTTCCTGCAAATAAAAAATATAGGAGTGTCAAGTAGTCAAAAAGTCTCTTCTTCTTGAATTCCATTGGGAATCGTTTGAGATGCTGTTGCCTTTACAGGTTACTTTCCCTGGTAGTTTCGTAGAGCAACTTGTTTATGTAAACTTTGAACACTAGACCTTGAGCAGAAGTGCTCACAAACAACATTCAAGCAATTTGATCTTTCAGAAATTTTAGCCCAAACACTGATGTGCAGGAAGTAACTCTTCACCGTGAACTGATGGTAGTTAGTCTTTCCTCCGGGTTTCAAAATGTATTTTGTACATTCTAAAAGAAGCGTAAAAGGTAGCAGACTGACATGAGTGTCTTCATTGTGAGTCTTCTGTAGTGCCGAGCAAAGGAATATAGTTAATTACCATTTTGGATCAGACTCATGGTCTATCTAGTCCAATATTCTGTCTTTGACAGGGGCCAGAACCAGATGATTCAGAAAAAGGAACAAGAAATCCCACAGTAGCTGAAGTGGAATAATCTGCCCCCATGAAGGTTTCATCCTAAGCTCTGATAGAGATTGTCCATAAACTTTGAAGCATGAGGTTTTTTATTTTTTTCCAGTTTTTTTGTTAAAATTATTAGAAATAACTTGTTTTCCATATGAATATCCAATCTCTCTTTGAATCTTGCTAAATTCTTTGCTTTCGTGACATTCTATGCCAGTGAATTTCACAGTCAAATCACTCGTTATGCAAAGGACTATTGTCTTTTATCAGTTTTGAATTTCTCTCTTAGAGGATACGTGCCTATGTAAGACACAGATCTTGAAGATAGAGAAAGATGTTTAAGGAATTGACACTATTTGAAAATTAGACCTGATTGTTTATCAGTGAAGCTCATTGAAAAAAATAAAAAGAAATGGAGAATATTTCTATTGTGACAAAGTTCCTCCTCTACCTTGGTGGGTCTTGCGCTTCTTGGCAGATTTGCTCACCTCAGTGATCTTCC
>NC_133773.1:120864068-120883435 GCF_003597395.2 Chelonoidis abingdonii | reverse complement strand
GCCCTGATTAGCCTGCCTTGATTGGCTGCAGGTGTTCTAATCAGCCTGTCTGCCTTAATTGGTTCTAACAAGTTCCTGACTACTCTACTGCAGACCCTGCTCTGGTCATTCAGGGAACAGAAAACTACTCACCCAGTGACCAGTATATTTGCCCTCTACCAGACTCCTGTACCCCACTGGCCTGGGTCTGTCACACTGTGTTGACATCAGAACTGACCTATTCTCCTTTTCATAAATGAAAGGGTACTTTAGGACTTGGTAAAATAACTAAACAATTCTTGACTAGCCCTAAGCTTTGTTTTTCAGCAACAATTTGTTTTTGACCAAAGTTTTATTTTTTATTTTATGGAAAGTGTCTGCTTTCCTTGAAAACATTAGTTTTTCTTCTTTTAAATCAGAAAGCAGAAAATGTTTTTTTTTCTCCAATGAAAAAGTCCAAACTTCTTTGGGGGGAAGACATTTTACAACCAGCTGTGTGAATGCTTTCTTCTCCTGCAATCCCCAACAAAATGCCTTCTTGCGTTATGAAAAATGTATATAGATTCATTTTCAAGCTGGGATAACAAAACCTGAAAGTTTGTGATTTGCCCAGGGTTACATAGGAAGTTCATAACAGAGCCAGGAGCAAAACTCTGAACACTGAGCTGATGGACCCATGTCATAGTCACTAAATCAAAGTGGCTGTCATACATATTACTTCAAAATTCTAGTTTTAGTCCTTCTCTATAATTGGCCCAGCAATGCTTGCTTCCTTGCAAAGGTCTTTGAGATCCAAAGACTTAAAAAAAAATTCTTTTTAACCCATATTTTCCGATGGAGTAACTAAAGTATGGAGATGATGGGTGGCAGTATGGGTCTGCTGGTTTGGGTAATGGCTGCAGAACCAAGAGAACTGGCTTCTAGTCTTGGCTCTGACACTGAAATCGACATGATATATGTATTAGTGCTTGCTTTCTAGTGTTCAGAGTGCAGTTTGGCCTGCTACCCATGCCTCAGCAAGCTAATCTATCTGTGTTCTGAAGTACACCTCTTGTCAGGTGCGTGCTAAAGGAAACACAGCTCTACAGGAGCCACTAACACTTCTTGCATCTTTGTGCCTTTAAAATATTTGAGTGACCCAATCATCTTATTTAAAATCTGTATATTCTTTTATCTTTGCAAAAGGAGCAAAATAAAACTTTTTTTTTATCCACCCACTCACTGTTACAACACTATTTTACCTATTGTCTAATTTTAAAACCCATTCTTATCAAGCATGAATTGAATTTTTTTAAATGGGGGTGGGGACTAGGAACTCTTAATTCTGGCTAGCTGGGCAAAGCTTCAGGAAGCCTGTGCAAAATAGGCAATAGGAGGGCAATAAATCCATTTAAATTCACCCGTTTTGTGGGAAATCTTTGAATCCTAATTTTGCTTAGTGAGGAAACATGCCTAGTAAATTCAAGTAAGCTTACAAAATTCTACTCACCGTTTGTTCTGGATGAGTAGATTTTTTTTTCCAATGAGCAAAATATCATAAAGGTTTACTGCCCACCCCTAACTATTCTCCTCAATCCATCAGGGCAAAGAGAAATAAATAGACTTTGTGCTTCTGCTGGTAAATTTTCATTTCAGTTCTAGAAGGCTGAACTCAAGTAAGGCTAGTATGCTCTAGTTCATAAATGTAAATGACATATCAAATTGGCTCTAATATGGTTGTGATTATGGTTTTTTTTCCTTTTAATATATAAATATTTGTTCTTAAGTCAAATGGATGTGATGATTTTAGAGCGTGAAACATTCAAGCCAGCCACATTTAATCCTCTTTGGCTTCTTATTGAAGAATAAATTCCAGGAGAGAATCCTATGTGCTTCCCCCATTATACTCAACTATATCTCCTCTCCTATACTCTTCCTTTGTCTTGTCCTCCACAGGCTAATTTATACCTACTTATATTTTTCTTTTTTCATTATCCCTACCATGCATGGACCAGTTTTGCTGTTCCCATTTGCCAAGTACTCATTCTCTTTCTCCAGATTCCTCCTGAAAATGAAAGTATTTGAAACCCTCCTTTTCTTGATCTCATTAGTGGTGTCTGTATTACTTCTTGTGCCTGAATAGTTGTCCTACGTTTCACTGTATATAGTAACTATCAGAATTAGACTATAAGCTCCCAGTGTAAATCAGGATTAATTTTGCTGAAGTTGGTGGAGTTATACTGGACTAGCACTGATGGAAGAAGGAGGAGAATCAGACTCGTTATCTTTTCATATATTTTTGCAAAGCACCATGTAGATTTGATAATACAATTATAAGAATTCCTCTTCTGCATTGGCTTAATGCTTGCATTGTTCATTTGTTCCTCCTATGGGAGTTCTCTGAGTCGGGGCTCAGTTGTGGTTATTTAGATGTTGTTAATCTTATCTAGGTAGATTTTCCTCATTAATTTAATCTAATTCAATCGTAAGGACAAGAATGTCTAAGGATCCACATTTGTGTAGTGGTCTCCAGTGAAAGCTGATGATATTTTTAAAAATCTGCCTTTAGATTTTGTTTAAAGTAAACCAAAGTAATACTGCAATACTTCCAGTCAGTTCTGTCTGAGCTATTTACAAAAATAAAAACAATATAATCTGTTAGTATCTGAAGCTAATGCTTTGAAGATAAATTATGTTTGTTGTTCATTCCCTTTTCTGTTTACTAGTTGCATCAGCATCTGATTGTCCTCTTAAGCATGATAGTTTCTTGCACTCTTTAGTAACGGTAATGCAAACCTGCTTAGTGAAGTAGGCCGGAAGTGTATAACAGAGCTGTGATTGTGGTATGGATCTGTTTTCCACCCCCTCGTGTATATGAAGAAAGGGAAAAGATGCATGTGTACCTTCAGGATGCAATATGCATCATCTCTATGCAGAATCGTGTAGGCTCTGTTGATAGTTGGGAATAAGGCTTTATTATTACAAAGGATATTGTCAGCAGTGAGGTGGAATATGAGAGGTGTATAGTGCTTTATTGATGGTTCAGCGAAAGTGTATGTTGAGATGGTATCCTGGGAGTAAGGGTAAAGACGTAAAAATCTGTGAGGTGATTCTTAAGTTGTACACGTATGGTATTCTTTCTGGGGAGTTGGCTAAGCGTGTGTGTGTGTGTGTCAGGATTTGGAACCTCCTGAATCTTAGAGTGAATATCAGAATGTAAGAATGGCCGTGCTGGGTCAGATCAATGATCTGTCTAGCCCAGTATTGCGTCTCTGACTGTGACTAGTGCCAGATGTTTCTGAGGGAGTGAACAGAACAGGGCAATTATATAGTGATGCATCCCCTGTTCTCCAACTGCCAGAAGCTGAGACTGGATGTTTAGGGACACATGGAGAATGAGGTAGCATCCCTGATTGGTTAATTCCTATTGATGGATCTATGCTCTATGAACGTATCTAATTCCTTTTTTTAAACCCAATTATACTTTTGGCCTTCACAGTGTTCCATGGCACTGAGTTCCACAGGTTCACTGTGCATTCTGTGAAGAGGTACTTCCTTTTGTTTGTTTTAAACCTTCAGCCTATTCATTTAATCAGGAGACCCCTAGTTGCTGTGATATGTGAAGGGGTGAATAACACTTTATTATTAACTTCTGCACACCATTCACGATTTTATAGACCTCTAACATATCCTGCCCCCAGTCATCTCTTTTCTAAATTGAACAGTCCCAGTCCTTTTAATTTCTCCTCATATGGAAGCTGTTCCATCCCCCGATCGTTTTGTTGTCCTTATCTGCACCTTTTCCAATTCTAACATGTATTTTTCGAGATGGGGCAACCAAATCTGCATGCAGTATTCAAGATATGGATGAACATAAGAATGGCCATACTGGGTCAAATCAAAGGTCCATCTAGTCCAGGATCCTGTCTTCTGACAGTGGTCAATGCCAAGTGCCCCAGAGGGAATGAACAGAACATGTAATCATCAAGTGATCCATCCCCTGTCGCCCATTCCCAGCTTCCGGCAAACAGAGGCTAGAGACACCATCCCTGTCCATCCCATGTACCATCGATTTAATATAGTGACACTATGATATTTTCTGTTTTTATTGTCTATCCCTTTCCTAATGGTGTCTAACGTTTTGTTAGCTTTTTTGACTGCCAATGCACATTGAGCTGATGTTTTCAGAGAAACTATCCACAATGACTCCAAGATCTCTTTCCTGAGTAGTAAAAGTGAATTTAGACCCCATTATATGGTATGTACAGTTGGGATTATTTTTTCAAATGTGCATTACTTTGCATTTATCGACACTGAATTTCATCTGCCCTTTTGTCGTGCAGTCATTCAATTTAGTGTGATCTTTTTGTATCTATTAACAATAAACTATCTTGAGTAATTTAGTATTGTCTGCAAAGTTTGCCACCTCCCTGTTCGCCCCCTTTTCCAGACAGCCAATGTGAGTATGTGCATATTGAGGCACTGTTTGAAGAGGATAGAGGGAAGGTGGCATGGGCAGTCTTCCCTGCTCTCCTTTTTCCCCCTTTAATATTGTGGCCTGCAATATGCAGGTTATCATGATGGTCCCTTAGATGGAATCCTGTGGGTGAAAGTGAATGGCTTGTAAAAGGAGGTCAAGAGCTTGTACATCTCACCCACTGTGGAGTTGGCAAAGTAAATGTATGTGTGTTGACAGGGCATTGTTAAAAGAGGTCAGAGTTAATGTTGCACGGACAACCTCTAATGGTTCTGGTTTTCAGAAGTTTTGAGTTTGCTCAGCGCAGCATTCTGCATGGGGATGACATACCACCAATCAGCCTTAACTCTGTGTTAACGTAGTTTTTTTGCCATTGAATTTCCTACTTTTTTGAATAGGAAAAAAGATATATGTTGTTAGTAGTCATTTAGGTAGTTGGACATATCATGCCCCACAATTTCCATATTGAGCCAGCCAGTTCCCCCGCCCCCTCCATCAGCTGGGCCCTACCAGCCTTGCTTCACCACACTTCCCCAGCCATGCCCCTAACTCATTGACTTCCCTCCAACCTGACTTCCTTCCATCTACTGTACTAAGGTCCCTGTCCCACCCTCTAACCGCAAGCAGGGAATGCATCTCCCTGAAGTCTTCAGTCCCTGGTATATAAATGTTTCTGTTGCTATTATTTCCCCCCCTCCTATAATCAGACTCGCATGCAGTGCCTGGAGTGAAGGACAACGGTGTTAAAGCGGATTGCAGGTCCTGGTTGTGTTTTAGAATGGTTGGAGGGTGGAGTTTGTTGCAGGGACAGAAAGAGAAATTTCAGATGGGGTTTCTGTGCCAAGACAGAAAGATCCTCTGGCTCCTGTCCAATAGATGTATCGCATCGTCGAGAAACGGTGAGGTGTCAGAGCTTGTAATGTTTCTATGCTACACGGTACATGTTTTCTGGTCAGTCATGAACCGTCCCATTTCCTGATTGATGTTCTTCCAACATTGTATTAATAGCTTTCATGTTGTCCCTGTAGCAATTATTCAAACACTCAGCCAAACTGGAGAAAACTATCACAGCTTCTGGACACACATCTCTGTTGTAGTCCAAGTCTGCTCTCAAATGTTGCGTGAGGTATACCTCAGGAATATGGCTCAGATCATTTCTGCCTGAATGAATCACCACAATATCAGAGAGATCACAACCTCTTAAGTCGCCAGTTACATGCAACAGAATGGTAAAAATGTGATGCCAGTGCAGGTCTCCTCTTTGCATCCAAATCAGCCTGTAGTCAGCAATCCCTATTTCATGGTGAGCATCATACTCTCCCACAAACTTCTGCAATCTTGTGATTCAGAAATTGCCCAGAATCCACATGCTCGCAGTCTTGGCAGTGCATATATTTCTTTTCCCTCAGCTGTCAAGGTACCTGTGCTGTTATTACCAAACCTCTGCACTGTGTGTCTTTAGAAACACATTTATCTATCTCCAGATGAGGAAGTAGCTTGTCTTCCCATCTCCCCAGCCCTCAGCCTTCCACCAAAATACAGATTTTCTCAGACAACTAATCTAAGGCTTTTCTATCACCCGTCCTCATTTGCCAACCCCTCTGCAGCTGCAACCCCTTTGTCCACCCTCTCCCACCCACCTAACGTCCTCTGTCTCCATCTGCTTACCATTCTGTGTAACAAAAATTTTGGTTAGACTAGCTGTTGACTGTTCTCCTGTGTTCACAATAAACCTGTATATAAAATAAAAACATGTTATAGGGTAACAGAGATGACTCGTAGAAAACAACATGAGTTATTAAATCTTTGTTGGACAGGTGTACAAAGCTTTGGATTAGAAATTTCAGTGGAGGGATGTTCACTGGGGCAATGACATCGGCACATTCCCTTAAACTGCCCAGGCAAGCATAAAGTGACTGCGTAGAAACCTCTCACTTTTTTTTTCTTTATTGGTGTATGTGTATTCCAGTCCTTCCAGAATACACATCTATGTAAGTGAAGAAGTGAACATCATCTTAAATACCATTGTCAATTTGAGTATCCCAAAGATTTAATGGGTGTCATGCACAACCTTGGGTAAAACTCGACAGATTGAGACCATTTTGATCCATACCAAATCAATAATTTGATCTCTAGCACTGTGCAAAATAACCTACCTAGAACTTTTTGAAAAAAGTCTATTTTTGGGAGGCTTATGTCTCTGCAACCCCAATCTCAAATGACCCCAAATTGGGCCACTAACCTGACCCTTCACCCTCCAGACAAATCCAACAAAGCATGTTGATTTTAGATGACTTAGAATGGTCAACCTTTAAATGGAAGTTGTGATACAAACTTAACTTTAGTTATGCTGCCGCACCCACTATATTTAAGATGAAGTTCCAGTCCAGTCATGTGACTGTAGCATTAGAGGGTGGTTTGTGACATGAGGAAAATATTTCACTTGTTCTGTTAACATCATATATTGGGATCCATCTGATAATTCTTACTCATACAAAAACACAGAGTGAACTGATGTAAGGATTGCTGGGTTGAACACAATCTTTGTGATTTATATATTACAAATGATTTGGAATCTGAAAAATTTTGATAGTATTTTAATATTAATATTGTAAACTAACACATTATTTCCACTGGTTTGCTTGCTTTCTGAAATATAATGGGAAGACAAGAGAAAGTAAGGGAATTATTGGTTTCTTGGTTTCTGTATCATAGTTGTCAATTTGTTAAAAACATAAATGGTTTGGAATTCAGGAAATATTTGCTGTTGCTATAATGGGTGATTTCCGCTCTTCCTGTTTTTTAAAGACACCTGCTCTATTAACCTGTTTACATGCTGATCAGTAAGCAACAATCTGATGACAGTCCCCAATGGCAATTCAGCTAGGTACCTCCTCACTGAACTACAGAGCTTTACTTGTCTGCTTGCAACATGCATGCAACTCTGCAAAATAGACAGGATCACTATTTATTACATCAGAAATCAGATTAAAAATAATTGGCTTGCCAGTACTTTGTTCAATTATGTGCTCAACAAAAATAGATATCTTACTGATAGAGGTAAACTCTTATCAGTTAGGGAAGGTTCTATATAAAAGAAGGGCCCGCTGTTTTGGGGGAGCTCAGTGCCTCCTGGAGTTTTGAGAGGAGTCCCGCTTCTTGCAGGAGCTAAAAATTATGTAAAATAGATCTGGGGGAGGATATTTTAAAAGACACACAGGAGACACCCTTCCATGCGTTGGGTGCCTAGATTCCCTTTGTGTCTCTGGAAATCTCCCCCCTTATAGATAATAAAAAAAAATTAAAGCCCTGTTTTTTATCCATGTTTTCAGATATAGGTTTCTATCCCTTATATATCAGTTTAAGACCAATTTAGCCAGGCAAGAACTAGAGAAAAGTACAATGGACAGGTCACAGATCTTAAATTATACAGATGATTTTTAGTAAAAAGGTTAAAAGGAAATAATTATGTTGATGTGTTTAATTTCCCACTCACAAACTGTAAAACAAAGAATAGTTTATTGGCTTCTTCCATTTGTGAAATTTGGACTTGATTGTTTTCTCTTTAACGCTGAAGGTATTGGTGCTAATGTAAAAGGCTCTTAAAATCAGTTTATCGTATTGCATCAGTATCTGTCATGCTTTTAATTGGCTTTTTTTTTGTATTTGTATTGCACTACAGTGGAAAGTGAGGTATATAAAATATTAACCACCTCTTCCCAACTGTGGCACCCACCGAATATTTTTAAAGGTACTCCTCCCAACCAATCAAACCAGCCACATATTCAAAGTGCAGTGCTGAATTTTGGTCCTACTAGCATCTTAAAATAGAGTCAATGAGCATCCTCAGTTTCCACTGAAGTGAATGGGAGTTGACGTCACTATATTTTGCATGATTGAGCTCAAAGTGAATATAGGTCATAGAATTTGAGGCCAGAATATCATCTTATCTCACCTCCTGTATATCATAGGCTATCAACAGCAGCCACATACTAAACCGAACAACTGGTTTGTAGGAGCTTGTGTGTAAAACACAAATTCAAATTGTACACGTTTGTACAGCTCTGTTCAAAAAATATACTCTGCAGTTTTCAGAGAGATGCCAGTTGATTTTCACTGTGGGGTACTGCAACACTTCATATATTTATAGTTTATCCATACTCTAGATCACTATTTTGTTGTAGGATAATATAAGGTGGTGATAATTGTTGAATTTGTCCCTCAGCTGGTAGATATACAGCATTTGAAGTTGTGTGGTTTTAATTGTTTTTAAGATGCTTTGTGAAATATTCCTCTGGCAAGTTTGAATAATTGCTGAGGAGTCAGTAGAATACAGTTCAATTATTTATTGGGTGATGAACTGAGGTTTAAAAAGGAGAGTGGCTTTGCAATCCTGATTGGCATTGTGCATATTGAGAAAATCCCTGGTAGCGCTAAGGAAAATAGGCACACCATGGTGTTTTGGGCTTTAATTGTTAAGGAAAGTATAGCTGTTGGGGGGACTGTATAGTAAGATAGGGAAAACCTGTCTGAAGCTGTAATTTTAACACTACAGTGTACATCTCTCTCCAGTGGGAAATCTGTGTGTTCTAAAATGCCCACACATTTTTAAGTATTCAAGTGCTGTACAGAATATACTAATCTGCAAGGATTTAGAACAGCATATCCCATTTCCTTCTGACCACATAAGTTACATCATATCAGGGACTGAGTTTTTCTTTTTCATTCATATTTGTCTGACTCCTGTTCAGTAAGGGAAAAACACCTCTGGTGCATGAATCAGGTCAAATCTGTATAACTAAGTGTCTTGCCTCACTAGGTCTGTGCAAAGCCTGTGACATTTACTTTTTTAAAATACCCGTAATTTATTTTGAAAGTGGTTTTTGTGTGTCTGTTTGTAAAATCTCTAATTTTTTCCTAAGTCTTTCTTTGAATGAGCCTATAACCAAAATGGATAGGAAGATGAAAGATGAAATGTGACTTTTAAATAACTTTGAAGTGAAGTAATTTTACTTGTTCCAGAGCAACTTTGCTTGGACTGAGTTACAAGTCTTTGAAAACTGATTAATGAAGATGCATAGTAGATTTCCTCCTCCCCTCCCACCACTAGACTTGTGAAGGGCACAGCTGGGAAAGAATTTGCTGTGTGCGCATGATCATGGCTAGGTTAGCCTCATAGTGAAAAAAATTCATCTAATATGTTGCCACAAATCATTAAGGAAACCTAGAGGTAGGGGAAGAGTCTCAAAGACTGTAGAGTGGGTTGTGGAGGCTGCTGGAGGCATTGGTCACAGGATGCAGTTCTGCTCTGAAGAGCCTTAGGAGATATGCAGTTGTGAGAGGCCTCTCTTCAAGGACGGCTCCAGGCACCAGGACAGCAAGCCGCGGAGGGTGGCGTGCTGGTCGCTGTGAGGGCGGCAGTGAGGCAGCCTTCGGTGGCATCCTTGCAGGAAGTTTGCCAGTCCCGCGGTTTCAGCGGTAATTCATTGGTGGGTACGTGAAGGCACGGGACTGGCAGATCACTCGCAGAAATGCCACCGAATCCGCGTGACCAGCGGACCTCCCACAGAAACGCCACTGAAGGCTGCCTGACTGCCATGCTTGGGGCGGCAAAGAACATAGAGCCGCCTCTGCCTCTCTGTATCCCACTAATAAGATGAAATTTAGAAAAATGAAAATTTAGGCTACATATCAGGGGAAACTTCCTCTCAGTGAGATCTATAAGACTGTGGGATACTCTTGTATGGGAAATAATGAAAACCCCATCTTTGGAGATCTTTAAAACCAGATAAGACAAAGTGCTAAAAATATGCTTTATAGAGCAGTCCTGCATGGCAGAGTAATGGATGAAGTATTCAAGGAGGTCTTTTCCATCTCTGTTATTCCATCTAAAATAGATGTAAATAATTTTTTACTATTTAAATGTGTATAACACACTTAATGAGTACTCAAGCACATGTACATTTTTAAATAAAATTATATCAGAATTGTCAGTGTCAGCTTTTCTCCCCATCGTGGAAAAACCTCAAGACTTCCCCACTAAACCACCAACTCAGTAAAAGCCTGGGTAAGTAGGTGGACTCTATAAATACCCCAAGGATCAACATCTTGTGATTCTGTTGGACTAAAGAGAAGTGAATTCCAGAAGTAGGGCCCCCCACCAAGAACTCTCCATCAAATCTAGGGATTGTCAGCTTCAGATACTTGGCATAATAAGGAGAGATGATATCACTGGTAGAAGGCACCTGAACTGTAATAGGCTGCAAGAATGGTTTATGCTATTGGGATAATATCCACTAAGTCTTCATCTGATTCAGTGGAAAATTATATATATATGATTTAAGTCTTATGCTTGCACAACATTCCTGCAGAGATACTTAGCACAGAAATGTAGAAATCTCTTACATCTTCTTATTTTTTCCTGACTTTCCTGACCTCTCTGCAACAAAATGTTTGTTACATTTCTGGTCTTTGTTCAGTTGTATCTCATCATGATCCTTTAGTCTGAACTATTGCATAACACAAGCTGTAGAATTCCACCAAGTGATTCCTGCATCAAGCCCATAACTTCTGGTTGAGCTAATTACATGTTTTAGAAAGTCCTCCAGAATTGATTTAAAGACATCAAATGATGAATTTACCAGCAATGGAAAAATCTGATGGTTTCACGTCATCAGCTAGAAACTAAAGGGAAAGGAAATCTAGCATGTTGTTATAACACTGGCAAAGGAAAGTATAATATGAATTTAAAACACTTTATAAATAGCCATGTAAAGGCAGGGGAATGCTGGTAAAAGCTTTTTATCTCTGCATGTTTCCTATTTGTGATGCAGCTACAAAACTTGTATAGTTCAGGGAAGTAAGAAGAGCTAATAACAAAAACAAAAACAAAAAAACCAACCCCAACCAAACAAAAAAATTGTCCTGAAGAAGAGGAAGTTGGAAAATCTAAATTAGCCCATTACTCTAGATGTGCCTGGTGAGGTCAGTTAGTTTAAAAGAGAACTATTGATGAGCAATGAGTGCTGCATGCACAGGCTTCAAACATTTTAAAGTACTGTTCTAAGCTAAAGAACTGTTTTGATCTTTATATGTAGAAAAACTGCCAGCCACTTCAAAGAGCTAAAAAACCTACAATAAGCGAAAAGGTAATGAATAAGTTAAGTGTTCTTTTTTACACACTCTGACCAAAGAGACTTGCTTCTGTACAAATGACACATGCACATCATGATGCCTGGAGGAACTCTAATTATGGAAATGCTTTGGCAGTTGTAGTATTTGGACTGTCTGCAAACAGGGCAATTGGAGAATCATATCCTATATTTTTAACAGAACTCAAGGCAACATTAGAAATTGATACTTTTAATAGAGGAAGGTTAATTTTAAATTGATTTAACATTAGACTTTGGGTTGACACTGCATAAAACAAAAACTCTGGTAGTCCAGTGAAATGGGCTGTTTGGAAGCAGAACTTAAAAAAACAAAAACAAAACCCATCAAAAATCAGACCTTAGCTAAGCTTTTGAACGTATCCTCCTGTTGGTGTTGAAGAAGCATCAAGCTAAGTATCTCAAGTAGAATATATGGACTTTAGCCATTTCATTTCCTTCTCCCTTGCCTCTGTAGTTGTAATCGTAAATTGTTCAATATCTACAATACTTCATTCTGAAGCTATCCATGATAGTAACAAGCCTCTATTTAGTGATGTGCTAGCAATATTGTAACAAAGAGGAGCCACAAAATTTCCTCCTTAGACTGCAATAAATCTATTGTGTTTGAGGGGGTGGGGATGGGTAGTGGGCAGGCTGTGAAGAAATGGCCCGTGTTATACAGGAAATTGTTCTAAATGATCACAGTGGTCCCTTCGAGCCTTGGAATCTCTGAATCTGTAAGTAGAACATGTAGTTGCAGAAGGGAGTGAGGTAATACACAACATTTATTTGTATTCTCATTTGGAGAAGAATATTTTCTCATAACTGTTGCTGAGGACAGAGGCCACAACTCTTGGCAAACAAAATTAGATTAAGTGCACTTGCTGGAAATGTTTGTTTATCCAGAGCAAACAACATTCCCAGCATATTAGGGAGTATAACATAGTTCCTGCTCCTGTAAACACTTAAGCATATGCTTAACATTGAGCACATGAATAATCCCATTGGTCCTGTCAATTTCAGTGGGGCTACTCACATGCTTAAAAGGAAGCATGTGTAGCTGGTTGGTTGTAGAAGTAGGGAATTAGCATTGCAGTTCTGCAATAGGGAAAGGTGTGTGTGTGTGTGTGTGTGTGTGTGTGTGTGTTTTTAAGACCTCAAGGTAGGGGTCTGTGGTACAAAGGATATCTTTATACAAATATTTAACACGCCCAACACCATGTTAACTAGGTTTCCTGCTATCTCTGGTATCTTTTACTGGGATTTTTTTTTAAATCAAACTAAATTTGCTGTATTCCAAAGGGAAACACATGTATTCTTCAGAAATATTTTTATCAGTCGCAGTGAGGAATCCTCTCTGGCAGGGAAGACTAAGTAGTATGCAAAAATGAAGTGAATTCCATCAGAGAGGGGGAAATTTGTCCCTAACCTTTCCTTGAATTTAATGGTAGAATTTATCACCCAGGAGTCCTCTCCAGAATCCTGCTGACTAGCTTTGTGACAAGTCCCAGCCGAAAGCAATTACATTTAAGAGAAACCATGAGGATTTTAAAACCAAGCATATGTGGTATGTTCTAAAATCAGTGTCTGTTACGATGCTTGTATTAAGCTGGCAGTGTTTGCTATATGTACTACACCCTGTTAGCAGGTGTTGATCCTGTTGGGAAAAATGGAAAGTGGATTTGGTTGACTTACATCTATATTGTGCAGACAGCTTGTTGTTCTGTCTAGATATAGGAGAGGTAGAGTAGTTCTCAGGCACAGTGCATGGGGTGCAGGCAAGCTCCAAAGGAAGGCTTCCTAGGGCAATGATTCTCAGCCTTTCCAGACTATTGTACCCCTTCCAGGAGTCTGAGTTGTCTTGCATACCCCAAGTTTCACCTCACTTAAAAACCACCTGCTTATAAAATCAGACCTAAAAATACAAAAGTGTCTCAGAGCACACTTACTGAAAAATTGCTTACTTTCTCATTTTGTTTGTATGAAATTTTAGTTTGTACTGACTTCGCTAGTGCTTTTTGTGTAGCCTGTTGTATAACTAGGCAAATATCTAGATGAGTTGATGTGCCCCTTAAAAGACATCCATGTACCCCCATGGGTACGCACACTCCTGCTTGGGAATCACTGTCCTAGGGGTAACTGAGGAGAAGGCTTAGCTTGGAGTAAATTAACCATAGGGCAGCCAACCCTGACAAGAAGGCTTAGGCTAGGATTTCATGCAATATTATTTTGGAATTACCTTTCTGTGAATAAACCAGAGACCAGGATCATTCTTTGCTTCAGTGCATGTATTGCTATTTAGAGTATGTAGAGGGAGACTCCACCAATTTACAGAATTGCTTCAGTTCCCCTCCCCTCCACCTTCTAATAGTGCAGTTTGCTTTTAGTGTGCACATCCCTCCTGTTAAATTAAAGGCTACGAGAAATAGAGTAGCACAGAGTTATATGCTATTTTAGTTCTTTTATTCTCAAAAAGTGCAGAATATGGGCTTTTACAAAGCTGCTTAATCTCTTGTATATTTTACGTTATATATTTGGAGTATTGTCAGTTTCTTTTAATATCTTCCATGTCTTAACAAAACCTAGCATTTTACTAATAAAGTTCTTAAACTTCAGAGCTGTTGAGCAATTGCAAATTCCATAATAGTTGCGGGGAGGATCTGGTGCTCAGCACCTTTCCAAGTTCAAGACGAAGAAGACAAAAATGCTTGATCTGATTAAGTGAAGTTAATAATGAAATATGTATGGTCAGGTCTTATGTCTGTATTTTATTAGTCTGGCTTGTGTCAAACATTAATTATCCATCATAAAATATTTAGAGTGAGCTTGATGGTTTTGTGTTTTGAGGTGTTCTGTATTTACCAGAGTATTCTGTTACAGTATGTGGAGGACTGGACCAAGTCTTTTAGATTTCTCATTTTACAGTTCTATTTACAGTAAGTTGTGTTTTAGATTAATATCTTGACAGTACAATTTGTAAAACAGAATATTGGTAACTTTTTTGGAGGGTTGCGGCTGGGCTAATTTTGCAGTGTTCCCTAAGGTAGACATTACCAAAAAGCTTGGCTTAACATTTATAGCCAGTGATTATGTTAAGGCTGCTAGTGATTGAAAAATAACATTAAAAGAAACTAAGTGCTGGAATGCTGTCCTCATCTTGTTTTGGGCAACTTGGTTCTAAAGAATCTTTTGATTCTCCCATCAAGATGAACTCTGTTTCTTGAACTGATGGTGTAAGCCTTAATAAGCAACAAAACATGTATTTGTTAGATGGCTAAGTAGGGTTCTAAATGAAAGTTGCCAAGAGCGCATATGAAACTTAATGTGTGTTTTCATAGGTGGGGTATCGTTCTTTCCCCAGCACTTAAGGCATTTCTTTGTGAGTCTAAAAGAATGGATAATACAATTTCCTGAAAGCGCTGAGCTGAGCTCTGATGTTCTCATTGGTGTATGAAGGACGGCCAAGATTACATAGGGTACGTCTACACTGCACGATTATTTCGAAGTAGTTTAAACCGATGTTACAAAACCGATGTTATAAAATCGGTTTTGCGCGTCCATAGTGCGATCAAAAAATCGATTGCTTATGTCCATGGTCCAAGGCTACCATCGATTTCAGGAGCGGTGCACTGTGGGTAGCTGTTCCTAAGCTATCCCATAGTTCCCACTTCCGTGTTGAGAGCACAGTGCCTGATGGGGCAGAAAACATTGTCCCGGGTGGTGCTGGGTACAGCGAGAACCCAAAACCTCCGCGCTAACTTGTGCCCGCAGGTCCACCCCCATTTCTGATCATCAGTCGTGAGGAATTACAAGAATAAGAAAACATAGACTTATTCGTGACATAAACGGGGGGGGGCACTTGGAGGCAGGCAGTCGTGGCTTATGACAGTCAGGCAGGACCATACTCAATTTTTTAGAAACCAGAAGGGACGATTTGACTCTGCCCCAAGTGAGCCACTCCCAATTGGGTTCAGACCATTGTCACAGGGCGCACTCATGATAGCACGGACACTAAACTGTATTGCACGGGCCAGGTAAACAGGAAAAAAGCCTGAATCCCCGCGAAACTTTTGAATCCATTCACCTGATTGTCCACCGTGAGGGTCAGCACACACACACAGGTGACCACACTAGAGCTCATTTGCACTCGTCCACAATGCAGTCTCCTGATAATCGAAGAAGAGCGCCAGCTGTGGACCACACAGGAGGTTCTGGATCTGATCGCTATTCTTGGGTGAGGACTCAGTGCTCACAGCACTGCGTTCCAAAAAACGAAATGAAAAAAGTTTTTGAAAAATTCAAAGTCTATGGCTGACAAAGGGCACAGCAAGACTCCCTTCAGTGCCGAGTTGAAAGTGAAGGAACTTTAGACAGGGTTACCAGAAGCCAGAGAAGCAAACGGAAGTCAGTGCTCTGTAGCCAGAAAACATGCCGCTTCTATACTGACTACATGCCAATTTTGGGGTTCAGCGCTACCAGTGCCCCACCTCTGTCCATGGATTCAGACTTGGGATGAAATATCAAGTGTTCTGAGGATGTGCCGAGGGGAAGATGGAGACGAATTTGAGGATGAAGATGACTGTGGTGATAGCACACAGCAGTCCGTAAACCCCAACAGCCAGGATCTTTTTGAGACCCAAGAATACAGTCCCTCGCTCCCAAGCGAGAAGCCCAGACGATGGAAGCCATGGAAGCGACCTCCGGTAAGGTCCCTTCATTCTGTACCAACATGGTATTAAAACAAGACAGTTTTTTTTAGATCGCATTGACACCAGGGCTTTCTGCTGCAATCGCAGCCTTACTGTTACAGAAAAATTCCGTTAACATGTCTGGGGATGGAGCGAAAATCTCCAAATGAATCTACATGAACTGATCGTGGAGGAACTCCAAAAACCCTTATGCTATATGAGAACATTTCTGGCCAAGACAGCCTTCTCCGTCCCCCCATAGTAGGTAACTTTCAACGCCATGACATTTGCAAGACATTTGGTACTGCAGGCATTGAAGGCATTGCACTGAAAGAGCATGTGCATAAACAAACGATCTGCCTCCTGCAGTGGTATTGTCAGGAGAGAGATATCATCATTGTTACCTTGTAGAAATCAGGATGTAAATAGGGGGCAGACATGGCGATTTTGCTACTGGCCAGAGCGGGGATGGAGGCGAGGATAGCGACGAGTTTTCGCGTCTGGCAAGCAGGATTCTTCCAGCTACCAGCAACGCTGTGGGGGTGTGAGTAGGTGATCACTTAGCAGCGATCGTAATACGATAGGAGCCATGCGCTGTGTGGTGATGTGAAAGAGGGGGTTTGGGCTTTGCAGGTTTCCTTTAATAGAGCAAGGCATCATAAGTCACTGTGTATATAGACGGCGCGAAAGTCAAAATTTTAAAAGCCCACTTACCATCGTTGCATGGACGTACGGTTGCCGTACCTGCGTCGTGTGTGTGCCACACCAGTCACACAGACACTAATATTCTAAACGATACAAATGCGACCTTGTATAGAGACACATGTGCTCTGTAAGGTGGATAGTGTTCTATTAAAGAGTACTGTCATGCTCTGTAAAGTATCTTTCCACATACTTATCACCCTGGTTTGCCTTCCCCATGCAGCTGCACATTTCTCTGAAGTCCCTGATGCCATCACGAGGGCGTGCTGTGATACGGCGGAGAGAAGAGAAAGACGCGAGATGAAATGTTCACAGAAATATTTGAGAGAACACGCAATGAGAGGGATAAACAGAATGATGGAGCGATGTCGTAGCAAAGTACAGGAAGATGCCAGTCGAACGATCTGAGAGGGCTAGGCAGAGAAGACCACGTTGGAGAAGAAACGCGATCTGCTGCGTTCTCAAACTGAAATCCTCAACGCATGGTGGAGGCTCAGGAAGAGCAGCACAGTAGCAAGAGTGCCACTGACAGCCCCTGTATAACCTCCCTGCAAGCCCACGTCCCATATTCCCTCACCCAGACGTGTAGAAACGCGTGGTGGAAGGCTTTCTGCACCCGCCTACTCCTCCACACCCCGCAGAGTTTCAAGGAAAAGGCTGTAATTACGCTACTAAAATGGTGCTTAGTAGCCTTTCCCTTCCCCCTCTTCCAAGCACAGCAGGCTAGGGACACCTTCCTTAATTCCTGCTTTTTTTAAAGTCCTTTGTAATACAGAACTACATCGAAAGGGGAGGGTGGGTTGCTTACAGGAAATCTAGTAAGGAAAAACTCATGAATTTTTAACAGATGACAATATTACTTTTATGAATAATAAATGATTTATAACGATACAATTTATTCCTTCTGCGCCAACCTGTAATGAAAAGGGGAGAGGTGGGTTGCTTACACTGAATAAGTCCATCAGTGCGGAGGGTTCATCAAGGGAAGCAATACAGAGTCACACCTGTACCTGCGGCCGTGCTGAAACTCGTTTTCAAGGCTTCTCTGATGTGCAGCGCCTCCAGGTGTGCTCTTCTAATCGCCCCTGGTCTCTGTGCTGCTCGTACTCAGCGGCCAGGTGATTTGCCTCAGCTCCCACCCAGCCATAAATGTCTCCCCCTTAGTCTCACCAAAGATTGTGGAGCACACAGCAAGCAGCAATAGCATAGCGGACATTGTTTGGCTGAGGTCTGACCGAGTGAATGTAATGATCGCCAGCGACCCTTTAAATGGGCCAAATGCACATTCTACCACCATCCGGCACTTGCATCAGCCTGTAGTTGAACACGCTCCTGACCACTGCCCAGGCTGCCAGTGTAATGGCTTTCATGAGCGCATGGCATCAAGGGTAGGCTGGGTCCCCCAGGATAACGTATAGGCATTTGAACATTCCCAACGGTTATTTCTGGTCTGGGAAGTAATTCCCTTGCTGCAGCCATTTAAACAACTAGTGCTCCTGAAGACGCGAGCGTCATGAAACCCTTCCTGGCCATCCACGTGGATGTGGGTGAAACGTCCCTTGTGGTCCACCCAGTGCTTGCAGCACCATTGAAAGTACCCCTTGCGGTTCACGTACTGGGTGCCCTGGTCGTTCTGGGCCAAAGATAGGGATATGGTGTCCATTCTATGGCCCCACACCAGTTCGGAGAAACCATTGGCAGCAAAGCGTCATCCACTATACACCTGCACGTCTTCCCAGAGTCACAACCTTCGTAGCAGCAGCTTAACTGATGCGGTTCTCTACTTGCATCACTGCAGCCCCCACAGTAGATTTGCCCACTCCAAATTGATTCCGACTGACCGGTAACTGTCTGGCATTGCATAGCTTTCCAGAGGGCTATTGCACTCGTCTTCTCCACTGTGAGGGCTGCTCTCATGTTGTTATTACGGCGTTTCAGGGCAGGGGAAAGCATGTCACAAAGTTCTAAGAAAGTGCCTTACGCATAGCAAAAGTTTCGCAGCACTGCGAATCGTCCCACACCGTCAAACAAATGCGGTTCCACCAGTCTGTGCTTGTTTCCCGTGCCCAAATCGGCGTTCAATGGGTAGTAGATGCCACCGTAATAGCAGTAGCTCCAAAACGCTGGGCCAGCCAGTTATGGAGAATTCTGCCTCCATCTCGTCATCGCTGTCCTCGCCCCGCTCAGCAATAGCTCCCCCTCCTCTCCTCCTGCCTTTGCAGTTCATTGTTCAGTATAGTCAGCACGAGAGTACGCGAGGTGTTGACACACGGTCATGGATCGTTTGTGATCTCAGGTCCATGATTGCTGTGCTATGGCGTTTGCTCAATGCACTCCGCGAAAAGGCCCAAAGGGTTGTCTGCTGCCTTCACAAAGGGAGGTGGTTGAGCA
>NC_133773.1:120774718-120857119 GCF_003597395.2 Chelonoidis abingdonii | reverse complement strand
TACTCCTCTCGTTTGGGAGGAGTTCCGAAATCGATTTAAGGAGGCGGTTAACTCGATATTAATGACGACGTCGTGTGAACGGATACAGCGTTAAATCGGTATATCGGCCATTAAACCGATTTAAAGTCGCAGTGTAGACCTGGCCATATTTTCCCTCTATCCCCAGTTGATGGATATTCAATCTGCTGTTTTTCTTTCACTACTTCTTTGCAAAGCTGCTTGAGTTCATTTCACCAATGCTTAATGAGAGGGAAGAGAAGTACAGTGGCTTTGCAGGAGAGAAATTGATCTGAGTCAGCTGGTTTGATTTCATGGAGCAGCTCCCAAATACTGATATTCAGCACCAAGGTGAGCTCTTCAGCACTGAGTGTCTGAGTCCCCTATGCTTCCCCTTCAATGTCTGGCTTTTGCCAGAGTAACTAAAGAATGAAGAGCCTGTACCCCAATTGAATCAAGGAATAGAAAAGAGTAATTTGTACCAGGCTTGCTGTTCCATCACCTGGCCCTACAATGAAGCATGGCATGTTGTCAAGAAATTTTGACCCCATAAAAAGTGTTATGCTATGGCCTGGTTTGGTTTGCATAGGTGTCCTCCCCCACCTTTTTTTAAAGGAAGCATTGGAAAAGAGTATAAGATGCATGTGACGACGATCAAGACCACATCTGAGTGCCACTTACAGCCATTTTCATGTATTAGGTTAGCAAATATTTGTATTGTCTTCTCATCTATGATCCTTATACAGCTCTTTAAACTGCGAGAGAGTGGTTCTTGATTGTTCTGGAGTTCTGCTTGTTTGTGTGTTGACATATTTTCATGCTACTCATGCTTTATTTTGATCTTTACATTCTTGATCTTTTAATGTGTTCTTTTCATATCTCCATCATTTCAAGGAGTAAATCCAAATTCTGAAGTAAAAATTAGTATCTGGTGTATGGTAGAAATATAACTACTTAACTGAGTTTCTTCTGTAGTTCCTAATTATAGCATTATAGGTTATTAAGCAGTTAATTTTTAAAAGCAGCCATTTGTATTTAAATAGGAAATATTAGGTTCATTTTTGAGAGACGTTCTTGACACTTGGAGTTGTACTCTTCACTGAATTGCTTATGTGAGGAGCAAGAATTAAACTTCTTAGATTGTTGTGCGTGTCTGAACTGTGTTCTGTAGTATTGCTTATATGAAAACAGATAGTTAAAGCTTTTCAATAGGCAGCTAGTCTGTTTGGAACACAGAATGACCTGCATATCTCACTGTCCTTGCATGTCACTTCCTGTACTCGCCTCCTTTTCTGTGATTTATGAGTAAAAGAGTGTTTTGTTTTGATGATTTTAACTCTTTCAGTGGGAAAATACTTTTAACTGTCAAATTTCTTTTTGTCTTGATAGCTTCCATAAGTGGTGTTTGTTATGTTGATCTTATTTTGTTCTATCCTGGTCTGGTGGTGAAAAGAGTGAGAATAAGATAGAAAGTTCACTACAAATGACATATGATTTTTGTTCAGAAATTAATGGAGGAGCATATTGGACATGGTCATGTTACTATAGAGCTTTGATTTCAACCTTTTTCGGCAAATGCATTTTTACCAGAATAAATATTTTTTGGGCCAAGACTTTTGAAACTGGGTGCATAAATCCTTACGTAGTTGGCCTGAGCCCAAATGTTTTTTTAGGGTAGATTGTGCACAAATTAATGGAAAACGCTCAGTAGTGCCTTGACATGGATTGAAGGTAGACATAATGACTCATCAAGATAAAGATGGGAATGGCAGTTCTCCTACAAATGGGTGTGGTTCTTCTAGGTCATTCATAAATCTGACTTCATATTGTACTGTACTTTTTCTTCTAACCTAGGTTCCTGTGTTGTTCCTCTTTCAGATCCTAATGCCCTTGGTTCATAGTGTAATGTTCCACTATTGGAAAGAGATTGCATTGGTCTTATCTGCCTCAGCTGGGAGAAAAATCTCTTACTACTTGACAGAATATATTTAGCACTTCTTTTGTCCACAGAGAGGGCACTGTAAGGGACCAGAGAACAGAGGGAGTTTAGGTAGGACTTAGAGAAGGGGTCACTCTGGGCTGTAAAGGAGAAGTTTTTTGAATGAGAAGGGAAGGTATTTCATTGCTCAGTGGATGGCTGTTAGGCTGTGAAGATCTTAATCTCAGTCACTGGTTTCTGCTCTGAGTTTTGGGTAATGACTACAGCTATGACTAGTGAATGATTTTGGTTTCACTGACAGTTCTGAAAAATCAAACCCGAAAAATTTCAGGTCACCTTGAAACTTTTTTTTTAAATGTGTTTTCAGCTAATCACAAAATTGGAAAAAACTTTGTTTCATTTTGATAGCAGGCATCTTTAACCTTTTTTTAAAAATAAAAGAAAATGAAGAGCTAGAGTCATAAGAGGACTTAGGTGCCATTCACAAAACATAAGAGATGTCCTCTAGCTATGTCCAAATATGAATATCTGGCTTATGCTTTATATGAGTCGATGGTCTCATTCCAATGCCCAGCAGACAGGCATCCACTTCATGGAAGCAACCTTTGCAATTTTTCACTAGTAAGCCTCCTTAGCTACCTTCACAAGGAAGCAAAGGTCCACAGATAACTAAATACTCTCATCACTCAGGTCCTGTCAGTACTACACAAACAATTCTGTTTAAACATGTTTTTTCGACATGGTTGTGGCTGCATCATGCTATAACATGATTAAATGTTTAAACTTAGGTAGAGTTAAAATATAGTTCTTTAACATGCTTATAACTTGGCTTTTCTGTCTGCTCTAGAAGAAACACCATGTTACAATATGCTTTGGCCAAAACCATCATGCCAAATAACATGTTGGTTCTTTTAGTGTAGAAGGGGCTTAAACATTGTCCCTTGCAGATCACTGTAGAGACACTTTATCAAAGTAGTGTGGGACATGTTGCATTGCCATTAGCAATTCACCTGTTCTGTGAATAAACAAAAATTTTCTTACATGCAGTTGTTAAGCTAGTATCTTTCACAAGCACTAAATTTATTTAGAGAAGTCTAAAAGGGTGGAGGCAGGAAAGAGAGAGAGAGAGAAGAATTGTGCCTTTTGAGGACAAACTCCTCTTCTTTGACTAAAATGGGTTCTAATCTCCAACGCTGTGTGAGAGCCAGTGCTATGCACGTAAATATTGCAAGTGTAGTGATTGCTAAGGGAAAGTCCATTAGATCATTGCCCTTTGGAAGTGTCTTGAGATTCCTGATATATGAAAAGTGCTAGGAACAATCAAAATATCTTCTCTTGGCTTGTGAGAGATTGGTAGCTTAGTGGGAAGGGTGTGTGTGTGTGTGTGTGTGTGTGTAATAAATTCCCCTCTCACCCCTATGGGTGGTATGTGTCTTCCTCAACCTCGGGTCCTCTACCAGAGGCCTGGGAGTTTGAGGGTTCTGCGCAGTATCTTAGCTGTTCCTAACACTGCACTCTTCTGGACAGAGAGCTCTGATGTTGTTCCTGGGATCTGTTGGAGCCATCACAGCCCCGAGTGCGCCTACCACCACTGGGACCTTAGACTTTGGCCTCCACTTTCCACATCCTCTCAGTTCTCTCTTTTCAGGCCCTGGACCTGTCTCCAGCCTTCTCAATCCTTCTTACCTGATGTTGCTCGCCTGTCCCTTGGCACTGTATGATCTATCACCACACCTCTGTGCTTCTAGTCTATTGTCACTATTACACCGCAATGTCTGGTTGATTGGCCAAGGTACCTGCTGTTCGGCGTCTGGATTCTGGACAGTCCCACAGAATCTTGCCCTGCCTACTTCTCCCACAACCATTCTGTGGAATCTCCCATCTGGTTCTTGGGAGGGCCTAGCCCCCATACGTGTGTCAGATGTTCCCTGACCACAATCGGCTAAGCCACTTGATTGTCGCGTCAGTGTATTGCTGTTCCTGGCCTGCATCTTACATCCTCACTAATGTGTTGGACTACTCTGAGCCTCTCTGCACAGTCTGCCCACTGGGGTCCTCTCTAGAAATAAGGTGGTCAGGACCTATGCTCTTCAAATGGATCTGGTGCCAGTGCCTGCTTCCTCTGCTCGCTATGATCAGTGCCTCAGTGTGCTTTTAGTCAGCCCTGTTCCAGCCACTGGTAGGATTCGCCAGTGTCAGCCCACTCAGCTATCTGTCGATGGTACAAAATCCTGCAGGGTCTTGTTGTGCCATCGGGCACTTTCTTTCTGCTTCGGTCTTTCCTTCCCGCCATGTCTGCTGCTCGCCGGGTCTAGGCAATTCTCTCAGCAGTCAAATCTTTGGGGGCATCTTACTGAGTTACTCCTGGAATGTTCCTGGGATTTCGTACCAGCAAGTGGCTTGTGACGGCTCACGGCCTGCCCCCTGCTTTCCGGCTGGTTATAGACATTCTCTGGGTGTTGGACTTGTGGGCTGGAACCTCCAGTGCATTGTCAGAGCTTCCGGGTCTGATCACATCGCAGCCTTCATGTCCTACTTGGCCAGCCTCACTATACCCGGCAGGGTATCTGTGATGACCGGCAGGGCGATCTGTTAATGGCGTGGATCTTGTTTCTCCACTAGTCTGCTCTAAGTCAGAGACCTGTTCTTATCTGTTGTGATACTTGGATGTGCTGTCTTTCCTTGCTCCTCATCGGTGGTTTCATGTGATATGTGGGACCCAGGTACTTGTAGCTGTCTGTATGTCTGCTGATGTGGCCCTGCTGGTAGTTTCCACCGCCATCAGTCCTTGACTACCTTCCCTCTCTTAACACTACCAGCCGGCCAACACTTCTACGCAGTGCGAATGACAATCCCAATATCCTCACTGAGATCGGCAGGTGGAATCAGCGAGTCGATGTCTCGTTATTATAGCATACAGCTTGATGTCATCGTGTGAGAGGAGAGTGCGCGATGGTAGTTCACTCCTGAACTTGTACTCGTTATCCGAGTCCTTGTATTATCTGGCTGAGGGGGTTTATAATGGCCTATGCAGAACGTACGGCAGAGCACAGGTGCATCACCTTTTTGGTTATTATGCTCGCAATTGATGGCCCACTATTGTGCACAGCTGCTCTTGTAGTTGACTTCCAGTGTTGCTTCCATAGGTCCCATTGAGTCTTGAGAAAAGGTCCTTAGTGTCCTTGTTGACTTTGTATAGCGCCAGACGAGATTCCGATCCACATGTGCCGGGCAAGGTCCATAGGGCTTCCTGTTAGTTCAATCAGGCATTGTGCCAGATTGGTCTGTCGAGACCTTGAGCTGACTGCTCTTCTATGAGGCACTGGTTGTTATGGCCTCTGGTGTTGTTCCATTGCCTTCTGAGATGTGCTCATTACTGGCCCCATGATGCGCCACGTACTTGGGCGGCATGGAATGCTGATGGAATCTTTTCCATGTTGTGGGGAGCAGGTAATTGACCTGGTTCGTCCTTGTCAGGGGTCTTTCATGATGCAGCACTGTCCCTTCTGTGTTAGCGCAAGTGTTATGGGGTGGTAGCATGCCCCTGCTTACGCACCCAGAGATGGATCGCTCAGCAGCTGGTTCATCTTGACTGCAGGGCGTTCATGGCACTGCACTTACGCGTTAGTTTCTTTGCCAGTAAGGTGGTTGATCATTGTCTGGTCCAGGTGCTGTCGAGGCTTCTTCATCGTGTTCTTCGCTGGCTGCTGGATTGTGCTTCTACATGGTATGGTGAGGGTTTTTCTGTCGGGGGACTTGCATGTGGCTGTGTTCTGTGCTCAGGGTCCTGCAGCCAACTAAATTTTGCACTGGTGTTATGAGTCTTCCTCTTCTCCTAAATGTTCTGTCCAGACTGTTCTAGTGAGGCGCAGTTTCTGCTCGACCTGCCGGGGCATCTCATGGGCTGGTGCTTTTTGCTGTTATTTGGTGTTGTTGCACTGAGTTGGGAGACCGCCGTAGGATGGTCCTCGAAACGCTCGGAGAAGCAGGGCATTTACTTTTTGGCCTCTGCATCTCTAGTGATCTCTTAGCCTGGTAGGCGATGCAGTGGCTGTGAGCCTTGTTTAGGCAGTCTCTAAGGCTTCAGGTATGGAGTCAAGGCCTTGGTAATTCTTTCAGTACCGAGATCTATCTAATCCTCTACACACCTCTGTAGTATCCACCAGCACATAACTCTCTCCGAGTCACCATTGATCTATCAGCTAAACCTCATTTTCCAGGGGGACATACGTAGTTCTTGGATCGGGACAGGCACCTCGACGACCCAAGCATCTCCAGGATCTACAGAGGCCTGTAGCGTATACCAGTTTCATTGGTTTGAGTTATGGTGGTAGAGAGGATGTCATGGAGGCTCGGTGCATCCTCTAACATACTATCTGAGTGACTACTCTCCAGTGAGCCGCCATTGGTAGAGGTCTAAATTCCGGTTTCTTGAGGATGACTGAGTTAAGTTCCGCAACTCACATGCCTCAAATCAGCTGCGTGTTCTGCATGGAGGGGGGGCAGTGAGTTTCAGCTCAGGTGTGGGCTGCACATACCACTTGTTCTTCCGCTCTTCTGGAGCTCTGGATGTAATTGATTGGTCTTTCTCAAGCTGTGAGAGCAGCTTCGCGTTAGAGTAACTAGCTGTTTTCTCCAGTAGTAGTGATGTAGTCTTTGTCCATGCCAGAGTCCCCCTCATCAACGTTCAGCATATCCCCCTTACCATAGTCTACTGTTGTATTAGCATTCCATCAAATTTGCAGGTTCTCTTGTCCTCATCCATAATGTTTGTTCCAGTAGCCATCTTATTGTCATAAGATGTCCTGAGTCAGCTCACAACATCGGTTCGCTTGTTAATCCGGCGGACCCGACGTCCGCGATGAACTCTCCTAGTTCATGTCACTGCTCAATATTGAAGGAGGCAGGTGAAGCATTAGGGGTCTTTTTGCCAAAGGACCCTACCGGATAAGTTGGACCACTGGGATGTCTGGAAACCCCGGTCCCTCGCTATCAAAGGGCAGTCCTCCGATCAAAGGCGGGCCTCTAACCACTACCTGTTCAGTGCCGCTATCATATATATTGTGAGCGGGCACAGGCCAGATGTACGCTACAGTAAATACTGAGAAACAGGTATGTTCAGCTCCCAGCTAAACAAATCTCCTAGTACCCGGCTGACCCAAATGGCAGTTGCCTCCAGTGTAACAATAGCACCTGAGCCAAATTAAAAATTTCTCTAGAAGGCAGTTACATAGATACTACTCGTTATTAGAACAGCCTGCAGCCAATAGGCAGCTAAACAGGGCCCTAGTTAAAAAGGAGCTACTCTAGTCAGGGCAGGAAGGAGCCAGAGGGAGAGAGCATGTGTGAGGAGTGGAGCAAAGAAGAAGGAGCTGAGAGTGAGAGTGGTGTACTGCTGGAGGATTGAGGAGGACAAGCGTTATCAGACACCAGGAGGAAGGTCCTGTGGTGAGGATAAAGAAGGTGTTTGGAGGAGGCCATGGGGAAGTAGCCCAGGCAGTTGTAGCTGTCATGCAGCTGTTACAGGAGGCACTATAGAGAGCTGCAATCCCCAGGGCCCTGGGCTGGAACCCGGAGTAGAGGACGGGCCCGGGTTCCCCCACAAAACTCCCAACTCCTGATCAGACACAGGAGGAGCTGACCCAGACTGTGGGTTCCATAAGAGGGGAAGATCACTGAGGTGACCAAATCCACCAATAAGCGCAGGACCCACCAAGGTAGAGGAGGAACTTTGTCACAATATATATAATAAAGCTGGAGTGTAATGTAAAAATAAAATTCTTGACTCCTGGCTATTCAGTCAGTTGACCTACTCCAGTCACATTCTTTAACTTCTATAATGTGTAACACAGCAGAAAATGGCTACCTTTTGTACTTTGTGACAGCTACAAGTGAGACTGCATCTTCAATCTTTTAATGCTTAAAAAACAAACAAAAAGAAAAGTTAAGATCTTGCATAAACTGAGAGGAAGTACTCAGGATAATTAAGTTACTTCTCAAACAGATCTTTGAGAAAAGTTGTACCATCTGTATGTTGTGAATTTACCAAAAACATTATTTGGGGAAAATGCTGTTTAGGACTCTATCAGTAAGAGAGTTAGGCTTTGCCAGGAAATGCACCTATCTACTACTTCTGTATTTTTACTTATCTGTCAACTTTAAATTTTCTTTTTAATAATTCATGCCCTTCTGTCACCTGTAGACAGATAGCGGATAGGTGTCCACTTCATGGAAACCACCTTCAAAACTGTGGTATACATCTGTTGTGTATGGTATCTGTGTTTTTTTAGTTTGTCAAATCCATTCCAATATAGTCTTTGTTTAACTAGTGCTTAATTATTATTTTTGTTTTTTATTTATCCTTTGAGAGCACCCAAAGGAGCACAGTCAGGATTGTCCTTCCTTTGTGATGGGCACTGTACAAACAAAGGCAAAGAAACAGTCTCTTCTCTGGACTTCTTATGCCAAGTTCCTTAATTGAGTGCTTTTATTTCCATTTTTATAGACTTCATGATACCTGTTCAAGACACTACAGTCTTGTCCTAGACATTGCATTATGGGACATTTATTGGTAAACAATTAGTACGTTGATATGTTCTGGATTGTTGGTGTTTTTCCCCCCCTGCCCAACCCTTCCCCCCAACCCTGCTTAAATGAAATTTTCAGCTCTGCAGTGACCATGACTGCTCCAGTGCATTGTACTGGAGAGGCAGTCTTCTCTGCCAAAGCAAATGTATCATATAGCACTTCAGTAGCTTGAGTGGTATGCCTGAGGTTCAAGCAGACCAATGCAGTGACAAGGTACATAATATTCCTAGTTTTTGTGTCTTAGTTGTAATGTTTAACATTAATAATTATTATGCTTTGCCTTTCTATCTTCTTACATCTGTGGCTCTCAAAGTAGTTAACAAAGGAGGAGTCAGTATTATGTCTATTTTACAGATGGAGAAAGTGAGGCAGAGAGGTGGTAAAAGTGCCCACATTCATGCAATGAAAGAATCAGGAATAATAATCTAGATCTCCTGACACACACAGTTCCTTGCTCTAACCTCTAGATATGCCACCTCTAAAGTGGTTTATAGACCAACAAGAAAATAAACTCCACCATAATCTCTTTATTCAAATCACTCCTAAAAACTCACTTTTTTTCTCTATACCCTCAAAAATGAATTCATAATAACACTAATAAGTCTGTCCTCTGGGTTTCCCAGAGAGTCCTGTCATCACTTTGTTGTATTTATGTTGTAACTGCTTTGGGGCTGGGACTGTTTCTGTTCTTATAGCTCTACGGCAGTGGTTCTCAACCAAGGGTATGCATACTCCTGGGGGTATGCAGAGGTCTTCCAGGGGGTACACCAACTCATCTAGATATTTGCCCTAGTTTTATGACAGGCTACATAAAAAACACTAGTGAGGTAAGTACAAACAAAAATTTCATTCAGACCGTGACTTGTTTATACAGTTCTATAGACTATACACTGAAATAGAAGTACAATTTATATTCCAGTTGATTTATTTTATAATTGTATGGTAAAAATGAGAAAGGAAGCAGTTTTTCAGTAATAGCATTTTTGTATTTTATGTCTGATTTTTCTAAGCAAGTGGTTTTCAAGTGAGGAGAAACTTGGGAGTAACATAGGACAAATCAGACTCCTGAAAGGGGTACAGTAGTCTGGAAAGCTTGAGAACCACTATTCTATGGAACTGAGCACATGTACTCTCTCACACATGGTGGTGTGAAATGGTTAAATAATGTGAAATTATATTGGATCAAGATGATTTTTGTTACGAATGAGAATACATTTTCGCAGCTATGGTAATCCTTTTTATTGGTTTATGGACCTACAAATCCTAGAGGATATTTCACTAATCCACATAATATCCTGAGTGCTGGATTTCATATTTGGATCTAAATTAGCTGGAAGGTATTAGAAGTGTACACTTAGCCAGAAAGAAGTTCTCTGGCTACACAGCTGAGGCTCATAAGCATATGCTCATCCGAAAGAATTGCCCTGCAAATGACATTCACTAAGGTTCTCCATCCATGCTAACAGAACAACCATGTCAGTAAATTCTGTTACACCGACAACAAAATTGTCATTTGTAGCGTAGACAAGAATTTAGTTGTGTTTCTTAATTGGACTGAAGTCCCATGTGCATTACAAATGGTAATTGAGTTGTAGCTAGGTCAGCAAACAAGTGTTGTAACCTGTTTTCCCAGCTTGGTTGTATTTGTATTTTGGATAAGCCCTAAATTCGCTTAAGGGCCAACTCTTTCTTTTTCTTTTCTAAATATGTGGCACGCTTAAACAAGAACTGTTTGCTATTGCTATTGGTTGACCCATGCTCTGTTTTTGGGCGTTGACCATGACAAAACCAGTAGATGCTGATTTGATGGTCTGTGTGCATGTCTACGATTTGAGTTTTTAAAATTTGAGGATATAAAATACTATAGAGCAACTGGCTACGGTGCTTTATTATTGCTATAGTTATTTTATATTATTAGCCCTTCAAATGCTTAACTGTATTTCAAAATTCTGAGACGTGGTCTTGATCTTCTGGAAGCCCTTTGTTAAAACTCCGCAACCAAACTGATTAGTGGAACTCACCCTTTCTGGATTGTTATTTCTATCAGGAATGGTTGGATTTATCCTTGGGGGGTCATAAAATACTCCTAAATAGCAATTTTAAGGGTGAGTGGGTTTTTTTTTTTTTTTTGTGTCTTTGGAATTGATCATATTGCCCCAGGTGAAAAAGTCATCACCCTGGAATTCCCACAACAGATTTCACTAGTTCATAGCATTGTGCTATCCGTATATTTTTTCAGAAACAAATGATGAACATATCCAGAAAAGTGCAGCTTCATGTGTTCAAGTGGTGTCTCCTTCCTCTTTGATTGCAGCAGTGCAAAAGCATTATTGTATAAACATGAAAACAAATGGATATTTTACACTACCCCTCAACCTGCCTCCCTACATCCCATAGGGTAAGATGATCATTTTATTTGTTGGAGGCTTTTATCAAAATATTGCCAGTACATCAGTGGATAGAATTCTGCTTAGAGTTTGCTGTAGGATAAAAATTTCAAAAGCATCTGAGTAACTTGGAAACCTTAGTTTAATTGAAAATCAATGGGAATTAGGCTGCCAAGTCTCTGACATGCTTTTGAACATGTTATCCTCTGTTCCTTAACCGTATTTTTATTGAGATAGCCACTTAAACTATATGATTTCATTTTTACTTTTCCTTGCGTTAAGTATGCAAAGTTTAAAGTTTTATGGTTCTTTTCCTATTGGTGTTTCGCTAAATAGTTACCAAATGACTGTTGCATTTTAGGCTGTTAGAGTTTTATGACTAGAGAGGTTTAAAGGGTTTAGAGAAGAGATGAACAAGAATGCTGTGATAGTTTAAAAGAAAAAGATTTTTTCTTTAGCACACGTTAATTCATACAACTTTCACTGAATGTGTGAAAGGGCATTCAATACGCACCAGCTGAAATGCCCCTGAGAAAACTTTGCCTCTTTACATTGTGGTTTTTATTTTATTAGCAACATGTGCACTTCTGCTGACAGTTGCCCTTTTCCTGTCTTTACTGCTCTATTGGCCTTAATAAATATGGATATTCTGGTGCAGTAGCACATTTGCATACATCTCTCCTTTTTTTTTTTTTTTCTTTTTTTTTAAGGCTTTGCTGACCCAAGCGGTGGTCTGTTTCACCTGAAGTCTCATTCACTAGGAAGTGATTATCCAAATTCTCAGTAAAGAGGGCACAGTATAAAATCTCTATTCTCAAGAGTTTACTAAATGCAAAACAAACACCTCAAAACCTTGTCTATGGAACATGAAGGTGAAATGCTGAAATCATGAAACACAAAGGAAAACCTGAAGGCTTTCGTAGTAACATTAACTTGCCAATATTGTAAATAAATGCGGTATATTCAGTACAGTGACTGTTGCAAACCCTTAGTTTCTATGTTTCCTCATGTCTTTTGTTAATGATATGTTTCTCATTTTTTGTGTCTTTGTTTTGCATTGAATTGCCTTTCTTTAAAGAAAAGATGGAGGTTGAAGGAGAAGAAATGGTCCCAATTCATCTAATTCATAATTCACTGAGATAAATAGGGGAAGAGTGAGTTCACACTTCTGGTGCTCTTTGGCTGGAATAATGGAGCAGCAGCACACCTGCAAAATCAAGAGGTCAGGGACACAGTAAAAGAAGATGATAAAAATTTTGGTCTTAATTTTGCATGAGTGTGGAAGTGAGAGAATAGCACTGAGCCCCAAATATCGCTGCTGAGCTTGGAGTTTATGATTTAGTAAAGTGGAATGAAGTGTGAGGTATGTTGCTGTTGGTTAATGTACCATTAGGAATATTGTGCTCAGCATATGTCATGAGGCACTGAAAGCTGTGAGAGAGGTTATTTTATGGGACATGCCAGAAATATGTTTATATTTGTGTCTGTTCTTCCTGTCTGTGTCCAGTCTCATCATCTGTAGGTGGATTTCTTGTGCATATTCTCCAGGATAGCAGCAGGAATATTCTGAATGAATGAGAGTGGGTAGTCTGGGTGTCATCTGCAGGCACAGTGTCCTGACCAGGCCCTATCTCATCCTCATACCTGCTACCAATGTATAATAGAATCCAGTCGGAGAACCCCTTTTTTATTGGGTCCAGGGAGTGTTAGCTTGAGTCCAGGTTAGTTTAACCCTGAGTTCTTTTCAGGTCAGCTTTGATATTGAACAATATTTCTCAAACCAGAACACTTGCTTATTTGTAATCAACCAACAATTTATTAATTCACCCAGAAACACATTAATATATAATCAACAGTTTGCCACTCAAACACAGGCACAACCAATACAGTCTTGCAAGCCATTATCACAGTTTACAGTTTGAGGACAATTACATCAAAGAACAATGCAAATCACCAAGATTTCTTTTTTACATTTACTTATGATCAACAACTCTCAATTCCTTAGTACTTAACACATTTATCACACTTGTCTTTAAGGCACTTTGAAGAGTGTGGTTACTTCTCATTGACTAGATCGATCCACCAAGGACAAGTTTAGAGTATTAAAAGCAATTACTTAAAACAATTCTTTTCCATTTCTTTTAGGCCAATTTGCTTGGACTTACAAAGGAGTTAAAATCTAAAATATGGTTACACCCACACCTTGAATACTGTGTGCCTTTCTCGTCACACTGTCTCAAAAAAGATTAGAATTGCAAAAAGTACAGAGGAGGGCAACAAAAATGATTAGGAGGAGAGATTTAAAAAGATTTGGAGACAAATTATTCACAGTATATTTGATTTACAAGGAAACAATATCTGGTTTATAATTTGGGGTTAAAACATGTGTCTTGGATTTCTTGGGGTAACAGTTTGCCCACTTTGACCTTCAGTCTTATTAGCCACATTTCTAATTTAACTTGCAGCTTCCCTATGCATCTCTTGTGTCGATCCACTCAATGTGCAATGGGCATAGGAACTTTGCATAGGAAAGCAGGTTGTGAATCTTGCTTGGTAACTTGGAGTTCTTTTTAGCTAGGTTGGGAGGGAGAAAGACTTTATCCATATGCATATTATGAGAGATTCTTGCTGAGGTGATTAGCAATACTCTGTTAGCCATTTTAGTTTCTGTACTTGGAGAGGTGAATGCTGCACCATGGCTGATTTGTGCGTCCTTAAACAAAGTGTTTCCTATTATATGAACAATTTTCTTGTTCTCTTTGTGAGTGGATCCTATTTTGGGATAAACAGAGGTGTATAATATTTCTATTTTTTTTAGGGCTAAACGCAATCATTAGTTATTAATCATAGTTATTAAATCATTAGTTATTAAACCCAGGGTTGTGAGTATAATCCTTGAGGGGGCCACTTAGGGATCTGGGGCAAAAATCAGTACTTGGTCCTGTTAGTGAAGGCGGGGGCTGGACTCGATGACCTTGCAAGATCCCTTCCAGTTCTAGGAGATAGGTATATCTCCAATTATTATTAATAAAAATAAATCTGATTTTTTGTTTAAATTAGAGTTTTTATTTAAATACAGCTTTATAGTTTAAAAATAAACCTATTTAAAATTACATTTGAAATTGACACCTATATTAAAGCCTAAATTTATTATACTCTATTAAAATGTAAATTAAATGCAACTAATAATATTAATCAGTATGTGTTTGCTTCCAAGTTTTAAAGAAAGTCAGACTACTTAACTTGTGGAAGTAACGGACTAGGCATCTGGAACCAGAATTTACTGAAGTGCTAATCCAATTTTTGACAGCAGTAGCCTCTTTTTCAGGTGCAAATATTTTCTTCTTTTCAGTTTATTCAACTAGTTCAGTTTAATTGGTAGCTCATTCAAAGTTGAGAAACTGATTGGAAGAGTTAAAAACAAGCTTTCTTGCTTTTTCAACTTCCGATCTGTAAATAAAAAATAGGTGTAAGAGGATGAGCTTTACTAGTTCTAAAATCTTAAAGGACACAGTGTGCAGAAACAATAATTTCAATTCACTAGCTATAGAGAAGGCTTCCATTACTTAATAAATCAGTTTAAATGCAAAACATGTTCTGATAAAGCTTCCTTAAATGTGCTGAATAGGTAAGAAAAAAGTTTATTTAATAAAAAAATTAAAATGCTCTTTTTGTGTATTTTAACTGAATTTACATTTCAATCCAAATGTAACTTGACACAAATCACAAGTAAAAAATTTAATCTAGTAAATAAGAAATGCATCATTCACAAGTTTCTAACACAATAAAAATGTAAGTTAAGCTATATAATGGCTTAATTAAATGTGTATAGCTATAGTGTCACCTCCTGGTAGCAGAAAACCCTACCAAATTTAACATAAAGATTATATGTAGTTTAAAATCAATATGTTTTAATGGTTACCGACCACTAAGCATCAACCTTTGTTTAGGAAACTAAATAAAAAGTACAAATGCAAAACACAATTAAAGTGATAATTTAAATTCAGTTGGATTGCTGATTTAAACCATGATTACAATTTGTGATTTTTAGATTGCTTCAATTTTAATCAGTCCCTCCTGGGGTTACTTATATGGCAGAGCACTGTGCCTGTTTCTCTGCATGCCTCTTTGCGTTGGTGTGCTCACCAAAAGGGACTGGTGATTTTTGGATGCCTGTCTTTTACACCTTTAAAAAAGGGCCAATTATTCAGGGGATGAGTGGATGCTGAGCAAGTTGGGCATCCAAAAATGTAGGTTCCCCAAATAATTAACCACTTTTGAAAATGTTGGCCATGGTGCATGGAGCTAGTTATTTGCTTCTCTGTATCTTGTCCATTGGTACTTATAGGGTTCAACCCTGCAGGCTACTGAGAGCTTTATTTACTTGAATGGGAACAAGATTAGTGTCTTTATTTGCATCTTAGAATATCAGGGTTGGAAGGGACCTCAGGAGGTCATCTAGTCCAATCCTCTGCTTAAAGCAGAACCAATCCCTAGGCAGATTTTTGCCTCAGATCTCTAAATGGTGCCTTGAGGATTGAACTCACAGTCCTAGGTTTAGCAGGCTGATGCTCAAACCATTGACCTATCCCTGACACCCCTCCCTCCTGCATTTTGGGACCATTGTGCTATGTATCTTTAAGCCATTTGATGTATATCTACACTGCAGCGTAAACCCAGAGTTCAAACTCAAGCTGAAGTCTAAACTTCCTTCTATCTACACACAAACTAAGCTAATGCAGGGCTTGGACCCAGGCCCCACAATGATGGAGAGGTGAAGCTGGGACCCCGTGAGTGAAGCTGAGTCCCAGAGTTCAAGCTCCCCGTTGCTTTATAATGTAGACATAGCCCCACTGATCTTGTACTTTGAATCGTCAAAAGTATGCCACAATCTTACAGACCAACTTTCTTTGTCCTCTGGACAGAACAGTTTGCAGGTTTGCAGAACAGTTTTCTCACACTGTGTCATGAACCAAGGGCTAGAGTGGCCATGTTTGGGGAGGGCTCTAGGAAGCCTTTTATGTGGTTGGTTGGACTTGGGTGTGTGTACTCCATTGTGGGTGCTGGAGCCTAGGTGCGGGCCCAGATTAGAAAATCCGTAATTTAGGGTTGATAATCAGTGTAGATGCTCAAGGGTCCACTAACCCTAAGCTTACACTGCAGTCTAGACATACTCTCATATTGCTGAAGCAAGCAGCTCCAGCTCCTGGCAGGCCAGTCTGGGATGCTGTGTGTTTTGATGTAGCAACAGCAGCAGGGCTTTGTTAAAATGGATGCCTGTTGTGTAGTGGATGCCTAGCACATTCCTGGGTACTGAAAAATAAGAAGTCCCAGCTGATGCCTTTTGACTATGTGCAGAAGTGAAGGGTTTTATATCTATCACTTGTAACATCCCCCCCTTTCTCCTTTTCCCTCTTTCTCACTTGCAAAGGCCAACTCCTAAGTAAGGTCGTGGACCGTTTTCACACATGCAATTTGAAAGCTTCATTGTTGTTTTTTCGGCACTTTTAAATTATTGGGGAACAAAACATTTTCAAAAAGCTGACTAGTTAGTTTTCTGTATGAGCCAATAACTAAAGACTGGCTGAAGGGATTTTCTTCAAACTTTCCAGGAATACACTATTTGCTGAAATAAAGTATAGACAATTTCAACTCCAAAGAAGATTTTTTTTTTCCCACTTAAAATGGGGGGTTTCAGTAGGATTTAGGTAACTAATCTGTTTAGTTACTTTTGAAAATCTCAGGTGCCTATCTGCATTTCTAGATGCCTGAATACCTTTGAAAGTCTGGCCCTCGGAGTATATTACTGGTAGGTGCATTTCGTTAATAGTAGTAGCCAATTATATCAACTGTTGAAATAACAAGTGGTACTGCTAGGCATGAAAAGAACCCCAGCAGCATGAGGGAAGGCTGGGTAACTCTGTTTTTCTAACAGCTTAATGGTTTTTCATAAATTAAGGTTGAAGTTGACAGAGAATTTCAGTTTTTAATAAGCAGAATGTTCACACATTACTGTGTCTGTAAAGGAATTACAGCTTAGTATGTCCTTACTGAAATGCCAGGAGGATGGCAAAGACCCCTGGGTGATTGTTTGCAAAAGAAGAAAATATCTGAATATCATGGGGGTTGATTTTTTTCCCTATTACTGTGACTCTAATAGGAAGTGGTGCTTTGTTCATGTAAAACAAGCAAGAAGTTCTTCACTGAAAGATAATAATGTCTTTTTGTATCGAACAGTTCCTGTTCCAGACTGTTAAGCTTGACAGTGTGTAATCGGACTGGCCAAGACTTCTGGGAGAAAAAAACTTCTATCATCTCCTACTACAGTTCACCCTTTGTAGTTTCTGACTGGGGATGTCTGTTTCTGTGAGTAGGTGGGGGAAAACAGGCTAACTAGATTTTGATTTTTAAACATCTGGACATATAAAGGAGGGCAAAGACAGGCTGAGTATTTGCTGGGATACAAAAAATACAGTGCATCATTTTTATGGTCATTATTCAGTGAGCAGCATTTTGGGGCATTCAGCTGTTTAACTGAATTCTCAGAAATGTTGAGATGTGCCATTTTGCCTATAGAAATAGATGTATTTAGGTGCCAGGAAAAAAAATACCTTTACAAGAGATGAGTGCAAATTGGGCAGAAAAGGAATAGTTTAACTTGCGTAAAGTTCAGACAGTGTCTCTTTAACCTACAGAAATACTGATTAAGGTTTATAGAAGTCTAAAATGCATGTTTTCCTCCAGTGAGAGTTTATCTTGACTGTAATACTGCAGTCCAGGCAAATGAGATTCAGGTGACCTGGATTTGCTTCACAGGTCTACTATTGACTCAGTGTGTCCTTGGGTAAGACAGTGAACTTTTCTGTTTTCTCCCATTTAGAAAATGGGGATAAGAAAAATTACCAGACTTTGTAAAGAGCCTAGAGATCCTTGGATGATTGGTGCAGGAGTTGATAGTGATTTACTCTGTTGGATATTATATAGTACCCTGCATGTTGGTTAAAGAAGATAATAGAGATATGTGCACGGTGGATGGTGGAAGGGAGGTAATTGAGAATGAGAAGGGAAACTGAGATGGAGTGTGGATGGGGTGCTGAATGACTTACCTTCTCAGTTCTTTGGCTTTTAGATTATTCTTTGGTGGGCTATGCAACCTAGCAACCTCAAATTGAAGTTATTGATAGAGCTGTTTTTTTAAAAATGGGGTGAAATTCACATCAACTTCATTGATAATTCTCCTGATTTTCTTTTTGAAATTTTGTTGAAATTTCAACCAGTTCTAGTAAATAAGGCTTTTTGTTTGTTTGGGAATACACAAGATACAGAATCATGTTGTAGTATAGGCATTATGATGAATTACATCTCCAATGCCACTATGATCATCTCACTTGCCTTCTACCTACTAGTCTATCTCAGCCAGGACTTATTCTAGTATTCCAAACCTTTGATCATTTTCAGATATCTGCCATTCTTCTGTTTAAATTAAACAGGCAAGTAAATGTTAAATTACACTGGCCTATGACTAGAACCAGCAGTTTTAATCCCTAGTGAAAGGTTTAGTGTCCAATACCTCATGACCTTTCAGGAACTTTATATCACTGAAAAGGAGAGTTTCCTGGCTTTCAAGATGGCCACATAACATTTGCTTGCAGCCCTAAAAGAACCCCATATACAGTATCTGACTTTGATTTTGCAGGAGTTTTAAATATGTTAGGTTTCATTTTTCTCTTCCTCTGGGCCCCACAGAGTGAAACTATGGTAACAATAAGACATTTCGCTTTAAAGTTGTAGGGATACAAGAAAGAGTTGCAATAAAAGTTTTTTAAAACCATAAACATTCTGAACTATAAAATATGTGGTATGAAAAGAATACGTGGTGGCATGATATGGCACAGTATGAAGTTGTGGGCACTGAATTGAGGTGACTTCAAGAAGAACTGGAACTACATGTTTGAATAATCAGTTATGGTGGGTTTTCAGGATAAGAGTCTGCCGACTGTAGACTCTTCAGGGCAGGGATCTGACTTTTTATTAAGTGCCATGCACACCTACCTGCTGTACCTTCTTAAATGATAAAAATGTTGATCTGTGTTTATTCACTATATATTGCTGTGACATTGGGGTGCTATAGCAAAAAAGAAACTGCTGTAAAATACTCTTGTCAGTAAAACAAACAAAACAATAGATCAGTCATGATGCTTAAAGGCCTAAATAACCACACATACCTTTCAAAGTGTCCAAACAACAGTTATAGCTAGGCTCTGAGGACCACCAGAGGAATTGAGTAAGTGGACATCTGAAGTTGGTGCCTTCAGCTTACCACCATGTGAAGAACGTGAGGGCTGCAGACAATTGCATATCAGTAAAGTAGTGTTTCTCAAAATATTTATCATTGTGGGCTACATATACGGCCCACAAACTGTTACCTGGGCCACAGATTGAGAACCACAGTGCCCCTCACTATCTCGCCCCTAACCCTCTATGCCCAGCACCCCCCACCCAAAGACCCCTCCACAGAGTGGGGCCATAGCGAAGAGGTGAGCGTGGGGCAGGGATCCCAACCCTAAACTCTACTGTGTAGGGACCCTGGAGCCTGCTGGGCAGGGCCAGGTGGTGGTGGCCAGGAGGTTTGCCAGGTGTCTGGTTTTTGAACAGGCCTGGTCAAAAAGGGACCCTTGTGGCTCTGGTCAGCACCACTGATGGCCGTTAAAAGTCTGGTTGGTGGTGTGGTGGGGCTAATGCAGGCTCCCTGCCTGCTCTTGCTCTGCACAGCTCCCCTCCCACACTCCAAACCCCTTAATCCCAGGCTCCTGTACCCCAAACCACTCATCTCCAGTCCCAGCCCAGAGCCCACATCCCCAGCTGCAGCTGTCACCTCTCCCGCACCCCAAACTCCTGCCCAGTCCAGTGAAAGTGAGTGGGGGGGAGAGCGAGGGAGGGAGGGAGGGGGGCTGGAGTGGTGTGCATGGGTGGGGCGGAGGCTCAGAGACGAGGCGGGGCAAGAGTGTTCGGTTTTGTGCAATTAGAAAGTTGGCAACCCTAGCAGCTGGCGGCAGGGCAGCCAGGAGCCCGGAGCCCGCCGTGTGGGGTCAGACGGCCCCGGCCCCAATGACCTTTAGCACACGGCTTAGCTGCGCTGCAGCTGTGTGCTAACTGGGCCACGGGTTGAGAACCGCTGCAGTAAAGCATACATTTGAGGAAAACCTTTGTTCTTCAAGTTTCTAAAACACAAGCTCCTACCACTTGAACTAAAGAAAAACTTCTTTCATTGGTAGCAATAGGGAGTCCTTTATCCTTTCTGTGAGCCACCCTCAGGTGGGTCTTCACTAGATCCGCTAAATCGACTGCCAATGCATCGATCGCCGCAGCTTCAATCCTCCGGTAAGTGTAGACAAGCTCTTTGATTGGTAGAGGGGAAGGATTCTAGAGAAGGAAGGATTCTAGAGAAAGAAGTATCAGAAGGAATCAGGGATTCCCTTCTTTAAAAATTGTGCATGTTAATTCATTGTTCCTTATTTCTATACTGTAGTGAGGAAATGCAAAAATGAACATTGGTACAACATTCTACTCAACACTGCATGTGTTTTGATTGCCGGTTAAACTGATGATAGGTTTATCCTTTAATACAGGTTGCAGAATATTGAACAATGCAATAAACTGATGTTGTTTTTAAGCTTGGCATTTCCTGACCCTTTTTGTGTTTACATTTGTAAAGTGAATATTAAATTAACATAGGTTTGTTTCTGCATTAGATATTGCCTGACAGCTTGTTGTCCGTTATTTGGATAAAGGTGATCATTGTTCAGTCAATCCATAGCAGCATTTAACATGCTTTGGCAATGTTTGGGGCTAGTGAAGGACAAGGGGGAGGTGTAAACATGGCCCTGTACTGTTCAGGAGCAGAGAAGGAAGCAGAGTACAGAATCATCTGGGTCAGATTCCTCGTGTCCATGGAGGTGTGTTACAGATATCTTCCATTATTTACAACCAGTTTATTTGGTACTGAAATAAGGCTCAATGACCTGGTTTTACAGGGGTTAGCAGTCACAACTCTGTGATTTGCATGAAGAGGAGACTGTTCTTTGGAGGCATTTAAACCATGTCCATCTCCTTAGTATCTGCGTGTCTAAAGTGGATTGTCAAACTATGACATAGAATTGTGTTGGGGAAGAAGCTACTGATGGAATTTATTGAATTTCACATGGCTAACAGGGTGTGAAAATTGGTGTTTTTTCTTTTTTTTTAAAATAAGAATGAAGGCAGTTATGGTGATTTTATGAAGGCTTTAAGTAGCATATTCATTTCTAGTAGTGGATTGTGTAAGCAACATCTGTTTTAAGAAAAAAATGGAAGACAAATCATTGACATAGAGGTTTGGATGGTATAGATTTTTCACTTGTCTTTTTTTGGATTTTCCCACATTAAACTTTTTATGAAATACAGCCTAGGTTATTAAGCCAACTGGCCAACATACATGGATTTGATTCGGCAGAGCACTTCAGCACATGTTTATATCTCATAGACTTCTTACACATGACTGTGGGACTTAAAATAAGTGTTTGACTTCAAGCACATAGTTAAGAGTTTTGCTGATCCAGTTCATACAGTTATTTTAGGAGCTTGTGGGCTTTTTCACTTAATATGTTTTTTGAGCAATCGAAACATACTTAAGTACTTGATAGAAACAAGTAAAGACACAGTTCCTGTTCTGAAGAGGTTACAACCTAAATCTGACATGGCAATATAAGTGAGGGGTAGAGAGCCAAGACAAAAAATGTGGGAGGAAGGCGAGAAGACAGACCAGGCTGACAGTAATAAGATTTCATAGTTCTTCACTGAGGGATGTGACTCATCTTGGTCACTTATTTTTTTAAATATTACCTTTCCTTCTCAATTACTTGTTGTAGAGAAAATGGTAGAAATTAGTTTCTACGGCTAAGTGAGGGGAATGGCTTGATGAGACTGCATAAGGAGCAGAAATAAAGGAAGCCATGGAGGCAGGATTGGGAATAGAAGCAGCACCGCCACCATTTCTTGTATTTGACTGAAAAACTTAAATGAATGGAGTGGTCCTCCAAACACCTACTTTGCTTGCATATTAAAACTGACTAGGAACATTCATGTTTGTTCTACTCATTTGGTGGAACTGTTGAAGAAGTCTTACTACTCAGGCACTTGTGCTGCTTGTGGTCTTGTTAAGCTTTAGTCAGGTCCAGATGTAAAACTGAGGTGAATATGAGGTGACAAAGAAGAAAAGGAAGTGGAAAGAGCTTCCAAAATCACTGCTACCACCCCCGTAAAGACAAGTCAGAGCACTGGGCCTCACTAAATCCGGACAATAAGACCAACAGAGTAGTAAACTAGGTTTTACTGTTTAATCAAAAAATCCCATAAAACGTGTTGGCAGTTTAAACTGCGGTATCGTAATATCTGAGTGATATTTTAGTAAAACTGCAATTCTGTACTTTATAACCTCTAGGCTGATCAAATGGATTTTGGTTTAATAGCTTAGCTCCATTGCCAGAGGAATGCCTAATATTTAGTGATGTATTTATTTGTCTTTAAAATGAAGAAATACAGCTCTGTATCTTAGAGACTAACAAATGTATTTGGGCATAAACTCTCGTGGGCTGAAACCCACTTCATCAGATACATGGAGTGAAAAATACAGTAGGCAGGTATAGATACACAGTACATTATAAGATGGGAGTTGTCTTACCAAGTGTGTGTGGGGGGGTCAGTGCTAATGAGACAATTCAGTTAAAGTGGAAGTAGGCTATTCTCAACAGCAGAATACCAAGGGAGGAAAAATCATTTTTGTAGTGGTAATGAGGCCAATGTAATCAGGGTGGCCCATTTCAAACAGTTGACAAGAAGGTGTGAGTAACATTAGGGGGAAATTAGTTTTTGTAGTGACCCATCCAATCCCAGTCTTTACTCAGGCCTAATTTCATGGTGTCTAGTTTGCAAATTAATTCCAGTTCTGCAGTTTCTTGTTGGAGTCTGTTTTTGAAGTTTTTGTGTTTTTTTTTTTTTTTTTTTTTTTTTTTTTTTTTTTTTTTTTTTTTTTTTTTTTTTTTTTTTTTTTTTTTTTTTTTGAACAATTGCCACTTTTAAGTCTGTTGTTGAGTGTCCAGGGAGATTGAAGTGTTCTCCGACTGGTTTTTGAATGTTCTGATTCTTGACGTGTATTATATCCTGATTATAAATGGACACATATCAGAGGTCAAGAATTATAACAAAAACTAATTTCCCCATACTAATTTTCCCCTACTGTTACTCACACCTTCTTGTCAACTATTTGACAAACACTTTATTAAAAATATCAGAAGCAGGAAGCCTGCCAAACAATGAGGGGTGGGGCACTGGATGACTGAGCTGCTAAAGGAGCACTCAAACAAGACAAGACCACAGGGGAGAAATGCATCTGTCTTCACTACAAGGATGGGAGGGAGATTCCCACACCTGAGAAATTCCTGTTTAGACACTCATTTTTCTATTGCTTTTCAGTAGCCACTCTTCAGCTGTTACTTTTAGTGGCTCCATGGGGAAGGGTTCCATATTTTGAAGTGCTAGTTGGTATATTAGATGAAGATTGAATGTTGGAGTGGGAAAAGCAATAGCTGTGTAATTTGTGTCACTACACTATGTAGTGCATCTCTTGCTTGCTTGTTCTGTGCAGCATATTTACCAAGTATTCATTAAGGGCCATGTATCTGCCACTTTTATGCATGCTGAGTATTACTTTACTTTGCCCTAAAGTCGTGTTTCCCAAACTTGGGATGCCACTTGTTTTGGGAAAACCCCTGGCGGGCCGGGCCAGTTTGTTTACATGCCATGTCCGCAGGTTTGGCTGATTGAGGCTCCCACTGGCTGCGGTTCACTGCTCCGGGCCAATGGGGGCAGCGAGAAGCAGTGACCAGTACATCCCTTGACCCACGCTGCTTCCAGCAGCTCCCATTGTCCTGGAACAGTGAACCGTAGCCAGTGGGAGCTGCGATCGGCCGAACCTGCGGACACGGCAGGTAAACAAATCGGCCCGGCCCACCAGGGGCTTTCCCAAAACAAGTGGCATCCCAAGTTTGGGAAACACTGCCCTAAAGCAACAAACATCTCGTATTCCAGAAATCCACAGCTGGGGGCAGGAATGAGAAAAATACAAAGTATTGCCTAACAATCTGACAAATATACAAATATTTTACTGATAATACAAAGTACATGAATATGAGAGAGAGGCTTAGAATAGCAAATAAACTACATCTTAACACATTTTGAAAGGATGAGTGGCTCTTTTATAATGGAACATATGGTGATGAATCAAGAAGGAAAGAAAACCGACTGTGTGTTAGAATGATGAGTATTGGAACAAATGGCTACATATTTTTCCATTATAAAGCAGTGGTTGTTATTGCAGCAAGCACTACTTAGCACACAGCAGCTTCATGTCCCCACTTCCCATAGGGATTGCCTCACCTCCGGGATATGTAACGTTCTCTGTGCTAGTGCTGGGAGGTAGTCTCTATGGCTGGGTACCATTACCTTCTGCTTTTTCACTTAAAACAAAAGCCTTAGTTCTGAGCCAGGTGTAAACTGAACTAGAGAAGGCTTCCAAATTCTGCAGAAGGACCATGGCGATGCCATTGTTACAGGGAGGAGGCCTGAGTACTGTTGCTTTTAGGGTGGCTAGGGAAGTCTCTGCCTGTGTTTGTAGCCCCAACCAACATTACCTAACTGCCCTAGCAGATAGCTCCTCTTGCTCCAACTTGGCAATACCATATTTTTGTGCTTCACTGCTCATCTTACTGGTATTATAAATTGCTTTTGTGGGTAGTTTGGGAGGTGCAAACTACTGAGAACAAGATTTCAAGTGGACTGGACTGTTGATGGTCAGAAACCTAGCCAAAACGCCCAGAATTCTGAGTGGGTTGGTCATAGGTGAGGAAATGGAATCCAAAATTCTGCTGCTCTGTTATATGGGAGAGCAATATTAGCCTTCTCCTCATTCCTTCTGCTTTCGGAACACTGTGCTACCTGAAATGATGTCATAATATATGTGATCAGGATAGTGGCACATAAACTGCAGCTGGAGTGTGTGTATATTTCAATTTGTAAGCAAATCTTATGATTTATCTTGGATTGTTTTCTGGCTTTTTTAAACAACAATTTTATTTAGGAAGTTTTAACAGAAGTACCAGTAATAATGTAAACATCAGAAAGAAAATGTTATTGCTGCCTTTGAACTTACCCTTTTTTGTTTAGAGAAACATCATGCTGTAATGTAATCGTCCAATCTCTTTTTAGCAGGATGTTACTTTATTGCAGTGAGTCTTTTTACACCACCCAGGATGCGTTTGTTTCTGGTGACTTGATTAAATTGAGTGAAACTGCTAAATGTGCTCATTTATAAAACCGGGTGTGTCTAGTAAATATTAAACTACAGTATGGATTTTGCTGGTCAATTCCTTTGAGTATTGAATAAATGGTAGCCAAATACCTAAATATTTCTTTGTCTTCTGTTTTGATGGATATGGAATTGATGGGTTAAGTTTTCCATAATAACCTCACATAAGTTTTAGAAACATTTTTCTAATTTGGGACTATTTGATTTTTTCCAGCTACTGGGACACCTCCATTTCTTTGACCTCTCCTGTGAAAGGGCTGACTGGCGGATTCAAACTTTCTCCTTATTGACTCTGCTGTTGTTATTTAGTATTTAAAAAACAATAATTTCCTTACCTGACTCAAATGAAACAAGTGCGTTCAAACCATGCGCCTGAACATTTTGTTACACACTAATTATTAGCATGGAGTGTCATGCCAAGTTCTATTTTGAGACTAATTTAAACCATGTCACAATCCACAAATGATCAGTTCTTGTATTGTCCAAAGAATGTGTAAGAACACTTTTCTGTAGTAGGGTAATATAAATGGGAGCCCTTACAAATGAGTAGCAAGAGACTACTATTCACATAAGAATATGATAGTACAACAATTGTAGTTGGAATATGTATTGACAAAATATTGAATTGGACAACTGAAAAATGACCTAATATAATAGATGAATATTACTTGGGAAGTATTAGGTACTTACAAATCTCCTTCTCTTCCTCATCTTAGTAGTAAAGAATGCACTTTCTTCAGCCCAACCTGCAATACTTCTTAAAAGGCACTAAGTTATTTTAGCATGTCGGTCTCTTGCTATATCTGATCCTAGTCACTCCTTCATCCTCATCAAATATATTCCCTAGCAGTAGAGAACTTGGCAATAAGGAAATGGATGTGCTGATTGTATTTTTGGCTTCATTAAATGCTCTGTGGATGGATGACTTTGTTGAATAACTAGTCTGGAGAGTTTCCCCCCTGCAGGATCTAGTTCTTACCAAGTTTACTGTGGATCTAACTGTGCAACCACTTACATGTGGAAGTGACTTTACTTCCATGTGAGTGAGTTTTCTGACAATGGGACAACTCAGATAAGTGAAGTTACTCATATGAGTAGGTGTTTTCAGGATCAGGTCTTTCAGATTCAAGCCTGACAAGCTGGAAGCAGACTTGCGTGCCTGCTGAATTTGTTCCATGTATAAAGTATGCTGGCTGGCCTTCCATTCTGTCAGTCTTGCACCTTCCACAGGAACTTACGCTACCTGCATGTGAATTTATATTTGCGACTTTTTTTGTGCCAGTGCAGAGAGCTGGGCTAATCTGTCTTTTTATTCATGTGTCGTTTGGGCAGATGGCAGCCTCTTTTAGTTGGTGATCTTCTAAATTATACAGTAACTCGTCACTTAAAGTTGTCCCGGTTAACAGTTGTTTCGGTGTTAGGTTGCTGATCAATTAGGGAACATGCTCGCTTAAAGTTGTGCAATGCTCCCTTCTAACATCTCGTTTGGCAGCTGCCTGCTTTGTCCACTGCTTGCAGAAAGAGCAGCCTGTTGCAGTTAGCTGGTGGGGACTTGGAACCAGGGTGGACCAGCAGCCCCCCATCAGCTCCCCCTATCAGCTCCCTGCTTCCCTAAATTCCCTGTGCTGCAGCCGCCCAGCAGGCTATCAATTGCAGTTCAGCTGTCCCTCCCCACACTGCCATGTGCTGCTCCTGCCCTCTGCCTTGGAGCTGCTTCCAGAGATTCTTGTTTGCTGTGCAGGTGGGGGGGGGGAGGAGGAGACTAATGTCAGGGTGCCCCTCTCCCCCCTGCTTCTGCACCCCGCTTATCCCTTCTCTATATAGAGCAGGGTGGGGACAGGGACGGAGAGAGTCAGCAAGAGCCTGGGGCAGCAGCTACTGTCTCAACTTCCTGATCCACTTAAAAAGACAATGCACTTAAGAATGGGTCAGCTTACTTAAAGCGGCAGTGTGCATCTCTCTCTCTCTTCCACATACAAGGTGTGTGTCTGTCTCTATCTGCTATGCTGTCTCCTCTCCCTCCTGTGCGTGCTGCGTTGATGAGAGGCTACATTAACAACAATGTGTTAACCCTTGAGGGCTCAACCGAGTGCTATTAATCATTTAGCAGTAAGGCATTCTCTGGGAAATATCCCTCCTTCTTCCACCCTCTAACTTCACCACCTCAACCAAGCTTCACAATCATCATAGCTGTGAACAGTATTAAATTGTTTAAAATGTATACTGTGTGTATATCTATATAATATATAGTTTTTTGTCTAGTGAAAAAATTTCCCTGGAACCTAACCCCCACTATTTACCTTAATTCTTATAGGGAAATGGGATTCGCTTAACATCGTTTAGCTTAAAGTCGCATTTTTCAGTAACGTAACTACAATGTTAAGTGAGGAGTTACTGTATGTGCTGTCATGGTATAAATCCCCACTCTGAACCTTAGCGCCCAAAAGATAGGGTACCAGCATGAATTCCTCTAAGCTCAATTAGCAGCTTAGAACCTGTAGCGCTGCCACCAACCAGGAATTCCAGTGCGGTGACCTATAGGTACATTATTCCTCTTGTTTCAGAGAATCTTATTCAGAACAATAGGTAATTAAAATTATAATTATAGAAATTTTATTTATATATATGTAATATATATGAATAATATTGAAAGGACTACTTAGCGGAATCTTCAGATAAGCCTTTAGATAGGAAATGAATATCAACTGTGTTTCGTTTTAGGAGTGTGCATGTCTGTGTGAATTTAGATGGCTTGTTCATGAGATGTGCCAGACTAGCAGTCCTAGATATAGAAGTCTTCTCTTCATCCGCAGAAGAGGGACAGTGGCATTGCAAGCTTCCCCACCAGACTGCCCAAGCTATGTGCCTCATCCCCATCCCCATCATGAGCTAATGGGACCATCTTTAGGGTTGAGCTTCTTAGTCTACAGTACTTGGGCTATGCTGAGGCTGCCAGAGGTGTTAATAAGGTGATTTATTGGGGGGCAACACTTGCCTCTGGGACCTGGACTGAGACCTACAAGCTTATTTCATAGCCTTTTTTTCATAACTGAGCCAATGCATTTTATAGGGTGAAAAACTGATTAGTTGTGAAACGTATTCCTTACAGAATTTCCTATATTTTATTTGTTGCATCCTCATCACATTTGTTTTCTAGATACTTTTCACAATTGTACTGTGGTGCGACACACTGTTGCTGTTTGTTCATGCTTGTGCCCTGTCAAATGTATTATTTAAAAGTATATAGGCTGCCCATTTCCTGCAATGGGATCCATGAGATCATAAGGGTACGTAGAAGATTGGAAGCCTCAGATTATGAGAGTTAAAGTAGCAATAGTGCCAAACTCGCCTCACAATTTTAAAATAAATAAAATCCATACTTAATAAGGAATTAAGAAGTGTGCACATAGGACCTCACCCAACATCAGTTGACAAAGAACGTGTCTTTTCGTTGACATCAGTGTGCTTTTGGATTAGTCCCATAATAAGCATAACACATGATCTTTCATTGTTGTTTTTAACAGCTACTACCTCCTTCGAATCAGCTTTTACAGTACACAAAAAAGTAGTGTCAGAAGCTATAAACTGAAGTTAAATTTAACTTCTTTTCAGTAAAGGAAAATTTCAACTGTGTCTCTAACTAGGAAAGAATGGAATTAGTAGGAAAATCTTACTAATTTACTTTTATTCCTAAAAGTGTATTTTGGTAAATGGAGAGACGGATAATGGTTTTCATTAAGTGCTATGTTAAAATTATTTGCAGAACATTCTCTGAGGTACTTGTCTAATTGGTGGCTGCTTATTTATATAAGTGCTCGTGTACCTTGCTGATTTTAGGGTCTCAAAATTTACAGAGAAAATAAGTGAAATTGAAAAGGATACAAAGTTATTATTTGACTCATTTCCAGTGCTTCTTGCTTTATGTTGACCAACTTTTAAAATGACATACTGGCAACAGAAGTGAACAATGAAACATTTTGAAGGGCTAGATGTGTCAGAAGTTGGGTCTGGGATTTAGGACATCTCGCTTCTTTGTCACTGTTTTGAATTTGCTCCTGGTTGTCTGATATTTAGGGATCTACTATATGTGAGATGAGTTAGGATCTTCGCTGAGACAGATGGTCACAACACCAAAACTGCTATTTACACTTGACTTTCTAGCTGGAAGTCCCAGAAAGACCAAAATCTAGATAAACATGCCAAATTCATTTACCTCCCTGAGAATTTTTGCCATTCTTACATCATAGGAAGTACCAGTATGCATATTAGACATCAGCTGTGTGGCAAAGGCAAACATTTTTAATAACTGACATGTAGGAAAACACAGACAAAAAGGAGCTTCATTTAAAATACTCAACACATTAATTGCCGTGGAGAATGCCATTATGAGTGGTTGTTTCCACCTAGCTGATAACATAGGCTGCAATGGATTGGTATTTTAAAATTTTTTTACACTAACTGTAGAAAGAGGTCAAATAATTTCTCACTGAAAGGATAATAAGTTGTCGAAATGGCGCATCAGTTAGGGACTCGCTCTCTTTTTTCTCAGCTGATATTAATAGTACAGCTCCACTGAGTACGTATATAGATTTAGACCAGCTGAGGATATGACTCTGTTTTCAATTCAGATGTGGTTAAAAGGTGGTAAAATATTAAAAAATGAACAAAGTATAGTGCTAAGATGTCTAATTATTCTGTCTCTATGAATGCAGAATAAGTAAAACAGTGATAGCAATGTGCTGCTTACATAGGTGTCGCAACATACCAGAATTCTGCTGGACATGCAAAAGCAGTAATGTTCAGGTTGTTTCACACTGTTGACGTATGGTGTACAACAGCTTTGTGATCGGTGTCCCTGAATCCTGATGGAAACATTTAATTAAAAAAAAAAAAAAAAGCTGTAGACTATTTTCCGTAACTTTAAAATGTAACGTGGCTATTAAAATAAAACCTTAAAGACAAAATTACCATTGAAACTAATTCTGTGTTTTATAATTGTCATGGGTGACCTTTAAGGTTCTGGCAATATAATAAAAGATTATCTATTTATTTAAATTTGCATTTTGATAGCTGCATCTTTGGAAATTTATATTAAAAAAGTCTAGTCAGTGCATCCTTCTAGCAAGCAGTTTTCATTCCTCTATTAATAAACGACTCGCTTGCCTCGGTTTGTGTGTCAGACAGGAATATCATCCTTGAAGCCAAGATGCTGATGTCCCAGCTGGCACACCTCATGGCCTTGTGTTGTGGTTTGTTGCCAAATCCCCTAATGCTAATGTCTACACTACAGCAACATAGCTACAGTGGTTCCTACATCAACAGAAGGGCTTTTCTAATGATGTAGTTAAACAGTGTCTCTGAGACGCAGTAGGTAGGTTGATGGAAGAATTCTGTTGATCTAGCCAGATGTATGCTGGGTGTTAGGATGACCTAATGACAATGCTCAGTGTGTGAGTGATGTAGCTAGGTGGATCTAATTTTTAAGTTTAGAGTGGACCTTGGTAACTCCTGCCTTTATACAATTTCCTCTCTGAGCTCAGATTGGCTCAGCTCTGGGGCTGGGAATCTGTAGGACATGCAGAACTGTCAACCGATAATAGATACTTTCTATATGGCTTGAAGAGACCTACTGAACATGCTTAATAACTGACACCCTTCTGGGATTTTCTTGGTTCTTATCTTTCAACGTATGCAGAGACATAGATTCAAGCAAACCATAGAAATATAGGGCCTGAAGGGACCTCAAGAAGTCATTTAGTTCATCCCCCTCTGCTGAAGGAGGACCAAGTATACCTAGACAATTCCTGTCAAGTGTTTGTCTAAGCTATTCTGAAAAACCTCCAGTGACAGGGATTCCACAACCTTCTTTGGTAACTTATTCCAGTACTTAACTATCCTCTAGTTAGGAAGATTTTCCTAATATCTAACCTAAATCTCTCTCTTGCTGCAAATTACTTCTTGTCCCCTCTTCAGAGGACATGAAGAGCAATCCTCTGTACGAAAGCCCTTAACTTAGACTTGATGTACGCTAGGAAATTAGGTCGGTATAACTCTGAATGAGACAGTGAAACTGACCTAACCCTCATGGTAGACAACACTAAGTCTATGGGAGCATTCTCCCGTCGACCTAGCTACCGCCTCTCTGGGAGGTAGATTACCTGTACTGGCAGGAGAAGCCCTCCCATCGGCATAGGTAGCATCTTCACTGAAGCACGACAGCAGCACAGCTGCAGTGTTTTAAGAGTAGACAGGCCCCTATTTGAAGTCTATCAGGTACCCTGGCAGTCTTCAGTCCATTCCTTCTCACCAGTACTGCTCTCCCTTTTGTATATTGCAACAGTTTATTTTTTAAGTCTAAAGCATGTGGGTTTTATTAGCACCTAGCATAGATGTTTGGTGTTGTCCAGGACCAGCCAACACATTATTAAAGGTGTCAAGCTCTGTCTACGTTAGGTGCTAATACATTTTTTTAAAGTACTTAATTAAAATATGTTAGCCAATGCATTTTAAAAAACCCCTAGTTTAGAGAAGGCTGAAATGTGGTCTGAGACCACTTCAGTACCTGACAGAAAGTTTAATGATATGTTCGAAAATTGTAAGACTGTTTCTTGATTATTGTGACTAAGATTCAATTGTTTGTCAATCTGATGTATTTATGAAGGGCCTGATTTTGTAGTCCTTACACAAGCAATAGTTACTCGCTAGTTATCCCCTTCAAGTGACTAAGGATTGGAGGACTGGACCCAACAACTGAATATTTTATTTTTTATTCTAATGACATCTGCTATAAAAGCAAAATGAAAACATTGGGGAAGCATGAAAGGGGATACAAGTTCTAATTCAGATCTTACTTTGTGTTATTAATTTGTGTCTGGTTACTGGTTAGCACTTTTTCATGGCTGTATATTAGACCATTTCATATCTTAAATTCTAATTTCCCTTTTCCCGCAAATCTCCTGTTCATTGGTTTTTGGAGACTTGGACTTCATAGGAGCAAATTCAGTTCACATATTAATTGGGTCTAGCTAGGTTTCCGAGTCTGCTGTGGACCTTTCTTGTAAGGTAATTACTGTTCTCCACTGACTTCTAGTGATTTCAGGAAGTCGTGGGTACTTGGAGCTTTTCAGGAAGTGCTCAGCACCATGCAGGATTGTGCCCCAAATGTGTAAGTTACAACTTGTCTCCATGGTGCATTAGTCTGCACAGGAGAGGTGTAATTTCTAGTGTGCCCTAGCATGTCATGCACTAACTGGCCCATGTAAACCCTGCTGGTGCACACTAAAAGTTCCCTAGTGCACATGAATGTAGTGCTGTTTCAAATGCTACTACATTAATGTGCACTAGGGAACTTTTTAGTGTGTGCTTTAATGAGTCAGCTAGTGTGCCATGCACTATTGTGCATTAGAATGTACTCCCCTCTAATTAAGACTAATACACCATGTAGACAAGTCTTTCGTCCTCCTGTTTCTTCTCCTAACTACATGTTTTAAAATATCAAGAGGAACATGAAGTGTTGATAGTTTAGTTTAAAAGAAAGTTTAGCCAGGGAGAAAAGAGGTGTTTGTCTTTAAAACTGATAGACGTTCTTGTTGTAGCAGTATTTAACTGAGCAGGTCATCTCTTTCAATATTGTTTCAGTGTTCCTTTTTATTACTTTCTCCTTAATTTTATTCTTACAGTAAGCATCTCAGAACCATGCATATTTCATAACTCTTTCTCCTCTGGGTTTCACTTTTCACATAGCATGGAGGCTGTTTGCTTACACTGGTGCTGAAAATGATTTCTTCATTAACTGCAAATCAGTCTCCCCTTTTATTGATCCTTCTTGCTGCTGGTGCATGCTCTTCATGTGATGATCTAATAGCTTAGTGATGCTCTTCTGGAATCTGATATTTCTTATTTCTTCTTCACGTGATTGCTTATGTGTGTTCCAGAATAGCTGTGTGTGCTCACCAGATGCACTGGTGCTGGAAGTTTTTCCCCTAGCAGTAGCCGTAGGGGAGCGCCCCTAGCGACCCCTAGAGTGGCGCCTCCATGGCGAGGTATTAGGGACTCTGCGTGCTCCCCCCACCCTCAGTTCCTTCTTGCTGCCAGTGAAGGTGCTTTGGAACTGCTGTGCTCCAGCTTGTCTGCAGCTCTCCTCCAGAACGCTTGTTCGTTCAGCGTAGTAGTAGCTGTAGTTAAAGTAGTTTAGTGCGCCCAGGCCGGGGCATGCCCCGTGCCCCAGGTTTTAAGTCGTGCGACACTTCTAGGTGACTGATGCCAGTGAGTGATCCGCATGCAGACTGTTCATGCTGTTTGGGTAAAACCCATCTCAGCGATCGCTACAAGATTTACAAGTAGTTCAGTCCTTGGACCAAAAGAGAGAGACAGACATTTGGCTTTGAACCATCCTGATGGAGTCGGCGTTGACCCCAACTCTGGCTTCAAGTCGGCACTGGGTACCACAGTGTTGGTGTGCGGTGACCCCCCAGAGCCGTCTACTAGTCAGCACTGCTCCCCATCCATGGGGCATGCCAAGATGGCTGAGAAGAGGCCTTCGCCGCCACGGCGCTGTAGCAAAACTGGGGGAGAGGCTAGACCCATGCTGGGCAGTCCTCGGTCCCCATCAGCTTCTAGGCCTCTGACTCAGGTTGAGCGGAGTAGCCCGAACCATTCGGAGCAGGCTTCCCTGGATGTCTGATACCCTCCACACTGGAGGCCCTGCAAGTGGCCTGAGATGTTATGTCCATGCCAGTACCAGGGGCACCCCCAACGCTGGCTCCATGGTCCAGAGGCAAGCTGCTGCTGGGATCTCTGCAGTCGCCCTGACTCGGTACTGGTACTGGTCACGGTCGAGGGAATGTTCCCAACATTGTTTGCTGCTCAGTGACCATCCCGTGTGTAGTCCACACTGGTCACTGTCGACTCCCTGCCACTTCCCGCCAGGATGTCTGGCTGGGTTCCAACTGACAGACTCCAGGCACCACTCTGTCCCGAGGAGCGGACACTGACGAGATTGAGGCAGATGCTTCCAAAGGTCCTCGTCTCCTTAGCCACTCGTGACACGAATGTCAATGCCATTCCCATTTGTCATCTTGCTCCAGGACCCCATCAGGGCACCACTCCCGCAGCCCCATCGCAGATCTGCCCACTGGAGCCGATCATGGAGCAGCTGCTACCGGCAGTACCATTCCTCCATGTAGGGATCATGGTCTCGTGGTTGGCACTGCTCTCGGCGCTGCTGATCCTCCCATCCAGGGACAGTGGCAGGTTGTACACAAGCCCGGCCTCCCTTTGTAGTCATCGATTGATGGGACTGTCCAGTCAGGCTGAACAGCCTGCTCCACTGGTGCCACAGCAGGTGCAGTGACACCGGGCTCTGTGGCTGGCACAGTGGTACCAGTAGGCCCCGTGGCTGCCGGCGCAGCCCCCGGTGGAGGCTTGCTTGGTGGCCAGAGCCTTGTAACAGCTGTTGGCCTCGCTCTCCCAGCCTTCGAGGAAGGAGTCGGTGGGACATGCATCTTCAGCGCCGTGCCCGGAGGGTGACCAAGGGGTGGATCCTCCAGTGCTGGTGGACATGTAAAATACTGCCCTTGCCTCCTCACCCTCCCCTGATGAGGCAATTATGGCCCCTCCTCCCTCCGTCCTGCAGGAGGACTCTAAAGCCCGCCAGGAGCTTTGAAAAGAGTGGCACCAAACCTCAACCTTCAGGCAAAGGAGGTGAAGGAGCTCTTGGACTCCCTTTTCAGTGTTCTATCTGCCTCAGTACCGGGGAGGGTGGCCCTGCCGCTCCACAAAGGAGTGGCAAAAATTTCAAATTCCTTGTGGCAAACCCCAGTCTCCTTGTCCCCCATCTCAAAGAGAGTGGAGCACAAGTACTTTGTGCCTGCCAAGGGGCATGAATATCTATACACCCACCCTGCCCCTAACTCCCTGGTGGTCAAGTCAGTCAACCACAGGGAGCGGCAGGCCCAACCAGCCTCTATTCCGAAAAATAAAGGAGGCTGAATTTATTTGGAAGAAAAATGTATTCATCCTCAAGTTTTCAGTTATGGGTGGCAAACCATCAGGCTCTCTGGGGTTAGTATGTGTTCAATCTGTGGGGCACTCTGCCCAAATTCGAGGACTCCCTCCAGGACTGTGACAGGAAGGAGTTCAAAGCTCTGATGGAGAAGGGTATAGCGGCTGCCAGAGCAACGCTGCAGGCAGCATTGAATGCAGTGGACATGGCTGTGCGGTCCATGGCCTTTGCAGTGTCCATGAGAAGGGTGTTGTGCCTCCTGCTGTATGGGCTGCCCAGCGAGGTGCAGAACTCCTTGCAGGACCTCCCTTTTGACAGCAAGGCTCTGTTTGTGGAACAGACGGACATAGAACTGCACGGCCTGAAAGACTCCTGCACTAGGCTTAACTTGGCCTCTATGTTCCGGCTCTGGCTAGACCTAAGTTTAAGCGGCAGCAGGCTCCCACTCTGGCCACCCACTCTAAATGCGGGCCCCCTTATAAAAAGTTGTGGGGCTATAAGAAATGCCTGCAGAGGCAGCCCCAGTCCACCCCCCAGCCTGGGTACTCCAAGGGCAAACAGGCGGGGATACGGCAGTTTTGACGGGACGCCTGGGGGTGACCTATCAGTTCGCATCAGGGATCAACCCACAATAAAGCTTTCCTTTTCCAACTGGTTGTGTGCTTTTCTCCCAGAGTGGTCATGGCTGACCTCGGACTGATGGGTCCTCAGCACCATCTCCTGGGGCTACACCCTCCAGTTTACCTCTGCCCCCGTCCCTCATGGGGGACCTCTCTCAGGAGGCTCTGCTCGAGCAGGAGATGGAGCAGCTCCTTGGCTAGGAGCGGTGAAAGTGGTGCCAATGGAGTTCAAATGCAAGGGGTACTAATCCCACTATTTCCTTATACCGAAGACCAAAGAAGGGCTCAGGCCCATCCTGAACCTGTGAGGCCTGAACAAGTTCACGGTGAAGCTTAAGTTCCACATGGTCTCTCTGGCCTCCGTCATCCCCACCCTGGGTCCCGGGACTGGTATGCTGCCCTTGATCTGCAGGAGTGTACTTTCACATCCATATATTCGAGGGGCACAGGTGCTTCCTCTGTTTCATGGTTGGGCAGGAAGACTACCAATTTACGGTCCTCCCGTTTGGCCTGTCCACGCCCCCCGGGTATTCACAAAGTGTATGTCTGTGGTGTCGGCCTACCTCAGACACCGTGAGGTCCAGATCTTCCCCTATCGGCTGGTCAAGGGCAGCTCCTGGTCGCAGATGTGGGATCATGTGGCGTTCCTCCTGTCCATGTGCGCCACTCTGGGCCTGTTTGGTGAACGACACCAAGTCCACATTAGTCCCAGTACAGTGCATAGAGTTTATCGGGGCAGTCTTGGACACCACGTTGGCCAGGGCCTCCCTGCCACCGGACAGGTTCGAGACCCTGAAAGGGCTCATCAACACAGTCACAAGGTTTCCACAACAGCCAGAGCATGTCTCCCGTTCCTGGGTCACATGTCGGCGTGCACGTATGTGGTTCACCATGCCAGACTCGGGATGAGGCCCCTTCTGCTCTGGTTTGCCTTGGTGTTCTCCCAGGCCAGAGACAGGATGGATAAGGTCCTCACTGTGCCCCAGCCAGTGATCGCCTCCCTACAATGGTGGTTCTCCCCGGGGAACATGTTCTGCGAGGTCTCGTTCAGAGGCAGGCCCCCGTCAATGGAACTGATGTCCGACACATCAGACCTGAGGTGGGAAGCCCATGTGGGGGACATTCAGACCCAAGATCTGTGGTCTGCACAGGAGCTGACCCTCCACATAAACGTTAAGGAACTCAGGGCGGTCTGGCTGGTGTGCATGGCCTTCTGCTCACACCTGGAGGACAGGATGGTCAGGGTTTTCATGGACAACGTGACCTCGATGTTTTACATCAACAGGCAAGGCAGGGCCCGATCCTCTGCCTGGAAGTCCTCAGGCTGTGGGACTTCTGTATAGCCCACGACATTTGCCTACAGGTCTACCACCTACCGGGTGCCTGGAACTCGCGAGTGGATTGCTTGAGCTGAGACTTCTCTTCTCAGCACGAGTGGTCTCTCCACCCAGAAGTGGGCTACAGTCTTTTCCAAAGGTGAGGAACTTCCCAGGTGAACCTGTTCAGAACTCAGCAGAACCGTCGATGTCTCCAGTTCTGCTCGAGGTGGGGCTGGGACTGGGCGTTATCTCCAGTGCCTTCCTTCTATCCTGGTCAGGCTGGTTTCTCTGTGCTTCCCCCCATTCCTGTTGATTGGCAAGGTCCTGGAAAACATAAAGATGGACAGGGCTTGGGTCCTCCTGATTGCCCCGGTGTGACCCAGGCAACATTGGTACGGGACCCTCACAGGCCTGGCAGTCTCCCCGCTGTGGCTGTTGCTGTTCTGCCTGGACCTACTCTCCCAGGACCAGGGCCGCCTCCTCCATCCCAACCTAGTGGCATTCGACTTCATGGCATGGCTGCTCAATGGTTAGGCCGGGAGGAAAGGATGTGCTCGGAAGGGGTTCAGCACATCCTCTTGGAAAGTAGGCGACTCTCCATGCATCAAGCCTACTTGGCAAAGTGGTCTCAGTTTTCCCGATGGGTGGCTGAGTGGAGTGTTTCCTCTGTGGCTGCCCTGATCCAGTTCATTTTAGACTATCTCTATCTCCTTTACCTTAGAGCTCAAGGCCTGGAGCCCTCGTCCGTCAAGGTGCACTTGGTGGTCATATCGGCCTTCCACCCGCTGGTGCTGGGACACACGGTATTCTCCCATGCTATTACTGGCTGATTCCTTAAGGGATCGGATCATCTCTTCCTGTGCATTAGGCCCCCAGTCCCACAATGGGACCTGAACTTGGTGCTGGCCAGTTGCCGGGTTCCTGCTTTGAGCTGTTAGCTACATGCTCCTGGTTGCACCTCTCATGGAAGATTGCCACCAGGAAGGCTATCACATCTGCTAGATGAGTCTCAGAACTCAGAGTCCTGACCTCCATGCCCTGTACACGGTGTTCATAAAGATAAGTTCCAGCTCTGTCCACATCCTTCGTTCCTCCAGAAGGTGGTCTCCGCCTACCACATTAGTCAGGACATTTTCCTGCCAGTCTTCTGCCCCAAGCCTCATGCATCTGGTGAAGAGCACCGCTTCCATACTCTAAATGTGAAATGGTCTCTGGCCTTTTACCTGGAATGGACTAAGCCGTTCAGGAAATCTTCACAGCTGTTCATATCCTCGGCTGAATGCATGAGGGGTTGGCCAATCTCCACTCAGCAGCTCTCCAACTGGATCACCTTATGCATCTGTACCTGTTATGACCTGTTGGGAATCCCTCCACTGTCAAGTGTAAGGTCTGCTCATCCTCGTTCACTGCCTTTTTAGCCCATGTCCCCATTCAGGCCATTTGCAGGGCTGCCATATGGTCTTCTGTTCACACGTTCACTTCACATTATGCAATCGTCTCCCAGACCAGGGGTGAGGCCGGGTTCGGCAGGGCTGTGCTCCATCCCAAGAGTTTGTGAACTCCTACCCACCTCCAACAGGTACAGCTCGGAATCACCTATTGTGGAATACACATGAGCAATCACTCGAAGAAGAAAAGCCGGTTACCTTTTATGTAACTGGTGTTCTTCAAGATGTGTTGCTCATGTCTATTCCACATCCCGTCCTCCTACCCCCTGTCGGAGTTGCCTAGCAAGAAGGAACTGAGGGTCAGGGGAGCGTGCAGCGCTCCTTATACTGCACCATGGAGACACCACTTCAGGGGTTGCTGGAGTGCTCCCGTACAGTACTACTAGGGGAAAAACATCTGGCACCCGTGCATGTGGCAAGCACACACACCTACTGTGGAGCAGACATGAGCAACACATCTCGAAGAACATCAGTTACAGAACAGGTAACTGTCTTATCTGTAATGTAAATCAGCTCCCAGATTTTTCAGGGTCTGTTTTGTATTTATTTTAGCTAATATTTTCATCACACTTTACATGTATTGAAGACCATCAATAGATGTATTGTTGGAAACACAGTGAAATCCTCAAAAGGCCATACGCTTATGAATTTAGCAAGGTCAAAATCGGCCCCCCAAAACTGACAAAAAGGCCTAAACAGCAAACTAGTGTGCTGGGAAATCAAGTCTTATATAGGGAGTTGAGGTGCTTGCATGAATCCAGACCCCATCAATCTGGGACAGTTGGTTGATGCCTAATCCAAAAAAGAATCTACCTGTGACTCTCCCTAGGGGTATCAAGGGATGAGAGGTACCTCACAACTACCTGTCCTCAGCATGAAGCAGCTTGTCTGTGCCTGCTGTAGCTCAGCTCCCTGAAACCAACAGCCTCTGGCTGCACGCAAGCCCTAACGTTCATGTCTCTGCAGACGTCGGCCTCTCTGTGCAGAGTAGTGATAGACACACACCAACCTCCAACTCCTCAGTGTGCCCCCTGCAGGATCCAGCCCCTGTCACAGGGTGCTCTCAGAAATTGCCAGGTAAGCTGTGACAGTGTACACATAGCTTGACTTGCACAATGATACAAAATCAAAAGTATAACATGCCTTGAAACTCAATTTTAACAGGCTAAAACCCTTGACTAAAATAGTTTCTCACCTAAAGCAAGCTCCCACTGTCACCAACCCACCTGGCTGGGATCCACTATTCATGGATGCAAAAAGCCCTGTCCTTTTTGGTCCCTCAGTGATGGACAAAAAAGGTGTCCTTCTGCCTTCCTCTTAAACCTCAAATCTCACTGTATTTATCCCCAGAGCCGAGCTGACCCTCTGCAGTTTCTTTTCCTGCGGTGCTGGCTCCAAGGTGTCTTCACGTACTCCTGTTTACTTTGTATGCAGGTGGGGCTTCCACTATATTGACTTAGAATGCATAATTTACACATGACCGCATGGAACCTGTTTGTCACTTCTGCCTGAGACACAGTCATTATACATATTTTCAGTACGTACACACAACTCCTTAAATAGCATCTGTATATACATTTCACAATGATTATGAAGGTCAGTATGATATAAGCTTTTATTAAATGCCTCTCACAATCTCTTTTAGATTAATACTATACTAAGAAAGTAGCATGTGGGGTTTAATGAGTTTGTCAGACCTAAGAGGAGTTGCTGTTACAGGACAGAGAATCCTTTGCCAGTTGAAATTTGAGGGATGCTTAGGGTTGCACCTGGGTTGGATGATGGATGCCTAATCTAAGAAAGAAAGAATCAGCCATCTACAAACCACTGGATGGTTTGGAAACCAGACTCAACCTCTCCACCGTGGCATAATTTTAACCTCAATCAGGGAATAAATATATTCCCTGCTGCAAGAACGCACAGATGCATGTGGCCTTTAGATTAGCAGCATAGCCTGCACACTGAATCCTAGTTGTTTTCAATCTAAATCACTATATGCATGCTATCAGAACAGAACCATTTTACCTGTTATATCCTCATGCCAAACAGCCTTGTCCTCAGCCGAATGCTCAGCTCCATAACCCTGAGGGTATGTCTACACTACGGGATTATTCCAATTTCACATAAACCGGTTTTGTAAAACAGATTGTATAAAGTCAAGTGCACGTGGCCATACTAAGCACATTAATTCGGTGGTATGCGTCCATGGTCCGAGGCTAGCGTCGATTTCTGGAGCGTTGCATTGTGGGTAGCTGTCCCATAGCTATCCCATAGTTCCCGCAGTCTCCCCCCCTTTGAATTCGTAGACCGCCGTGCATGAAGTTGCAAAAAGGTGTCGTGTGATTCCTGGGTAATGTCACACTCATGAACCTCCTCCATGCAAGCACGCTGCATACAGTTTGGTGCCTTTTCCTGATGAGCCTGGCAGATGCAATGCACGGCACTATGAGGGCCGTTCTAGCTTTTTTTTTACTGTCACTTATGTCTAACTGATGTGTGAACAGAGCGGTACTTGCATAGCGGACACAAGCACTCATTGCTTTGCAAGGTAAAAGGTACAGTTAAAAAAGTCGCCATCATGTAATTGGTGAGAATACGGTAATACCACCTTCTGTACGCTGCTGCTGTAATGGGTCAAAGACAAGGAATACTCCCGAGCAATCCCTCCTTTGGTAAATCTACATAAAATAGTCATCCTCCTACAATAATTCGCCGCCAACATCGCCACCCCCACGCACCACATATCAGAAGACAGTGCTCATTCAGATACGCAGAAACAACACACACCACAAACAATCCACTGGGGGCCCTACACAACCACCTTGCTTCCTCTCCCCAAACCCTCCTGGCTACGTTTGCGTGTCCCCATTCTGGTGATGAAGTAATAAAGAAGGCAGAATAAAGGAAACACTAAAGACTTTTAGTGAGTATAAAATAGGGGGAGGCACCTCCAGTGCTATATAGGCCAGGCAGGACGCATAAACTGTGCAGAGAAAGGAGCCCATTCCCCGGCTATGAGTCCCAGGCGACAGAAAACATAAAGGAGGGCTGATGAGCTCACTCCAATTGCTATGAAAAGTTACACGTCGACAATTAAGAGAATAATGGGAATACCCTATGTCCTGAAACCCGCCCATAACCCCAGCACTCACAAAAAACCATGCCCAGACACTCATCTATGGTGGATGACGGTACAGCATATGTGTACCAATTCGGCCACCAGGGGAGGGGAGAGGAGATCGCGTTCACAAAAAGCTAAGCAACGTCAGCCAGCAGATGCAGGACATAGGACATTGGACACACACACACACACAAAAACCTGCTTAAAAGGGGTAAATAACGAGATAAACATTGAACACTCGAAAATGTTTTGACCTACAAAGGCAACTGGAACCGAGCCAAGAAAGAAAACAAATACACACAGGAGCGCGTGACTGAACCCTCCCCCATCAGCGTAATTGATCTTTGGCTTCGCCGTCCGTCACACAGCACTGTCTGTGACTCTCTCCTGGAGATTTTTCGAATCTTTGGCATTTGGCTCGTAATCGAACGGTAACGATTTTCTGCCCATACAGCGGTTCAATGATTCCCGTACGTCCATGCGGGTCTTTAGATTTGCCTTGATCGCACACCATTGTTCAGAGCTCACCTGGGCAAACAGAAATGAAATTGCAAAAGTTGCAGGCTTCTGTACTGGCTTCAGTGCATCCTGAGTCTAATTGCTGTGCAGAGCGTCAAATGTGCGCCTGTGGATACTGCCCGAAGGTCATGCTCGATTTGCGGCCCACAAACCCTAATCTGATATGGTAATACCAATTTCAGCGCTACTCCTCTCGTCGGGGAGGAGTACAGAAACCGGTTTAAAGGGCCCTTTATATCGACATAAAGGGCCTCATTGTGTGGACGGGTGCAGCGTTAAATCAGCATAATATTTGTGCATCAGTTATTAGTGAATTAAAATAATTTAGCTTTGGCAAATGCAGTCATTCTTATGATCAGTTGTTTCTTGTGTATGCTTCCTAGATTATTCTTAAATATACATTTTGAGATCTTAGTGTGGGAATTTATGAAGGAGACAAATTCAATTCTTCAAAGCATTATCCTACCGACATCACCTCTGTCTTTCTGGGTTCATCTTTAGCCAGTTGCACTTTGTGTAGGCACTGATCTTTTTTAGGCGTTGGGAGAAGGTGCTGTTTTACATATGCCATAAGAGATGTAGAGCTGGCTATCAACTGCATGTTACTGATAGTATTTTTAAAGATCTTGCATGGTGGCTGTGCAGGAGGGAAAGGAGAGGTTCTTTGCCTTTGCTATAGGAACTGCAAAATCTTGAGCTGCAGATTTACTCCATACCTGCTCAGTTCAAGTTGTTTCCTCTGTGACTGAGTACTTCCCATTTTGAGGAACTGTATTGAGACTTTGCAGAGAAAATGGATCAGATTACAACCGGAGATGTTTGTCAGTGGTAGTCCAGCAATGTCTTGACGAGATAGAGTTTAGGTCATCTCTGCTTTTGTCTAGACTAGTGATGTTTACTGATGTTCAGAATATATTGGGAGAATTTAGTTCCACAACCTGTTCTTTGGACCCACCTCCTTTCTGGCTGCTGAGGCTAATGGGGAAATACTGGATTTTAAAGAGAGCAGATGACAAGCTGGTGTTAAAATGTGCATGCCAGCCTGTTTTACACTGACTGTCAACAGTCTCTGGGGGCTGTTTCAAAATCTGGAGTTCATCAAAGCACACTGGTATTCCAGCCATGTCTTTTACTCCAGGAACAGGGAGGGATGCTGGCATAGGAGCTTCGATGGCAAGAGAAGTTTGAATTTGTTTCATCTCCAACTGATGCTAAACTTACTTGACAAAGATTTTTCTAGTCCATCAGGTTAACTTTGTGTATTTGTAATGCATAGGAATCCAGACCTGGATTTCTACATGTCAGAGAATGGTCATGTACACGGACCATTTGTGTAGATGATACCTGCTGTAGAGATTTGAGCACTGGATGCTCCCTTCTGTTTACACAGGAAAAAGGTAGTAGAAGTCAGTGGAAAATGGATGGGGACAACATCTTAGCTTCATCCACTCATCTGCTCTTTTTCTCAAATTTACTTAACCTCTTCTATGGGAATGTTATGGGAATAAGGCTGCCTGCATCAGGAGGGCCAGGTAGCAGCCACTCTACATGGCTTACTTCTTTTTAGATCATCAGAGATGTAAGTGGCAAAGCAGAGATAGTAATTGATACTGGAAGCAGTATTAATTTCCACACAGCAAGGTCCCCTCTTCTAAGAGGGAGAAGTCTGGCTCAAAGGATGGAGTGGCTAATATGAGCAAGGCTTATGAGGCAGCTGTTACATACTGAGAGGGTGAGAGGGAGGGGAGAATACCTGTCAGTTTTTTGGACCTCCTTTCCCCATGGATCTTTTTAGGTTTGCATGCCAAAAGTTCTGCCACCTCCACTGTCACCAAACCCCTCCACTGTGTTGACAACTTCACAAAATGAAACACAGAGTTTCCCCTTCTGGTGACTTTTTTTCATCATGGGAGGATAAATCTGACCCCATATAAAAAAAAGTGCTACAGGAAATTGTCATCTGTACAATGGATGACAATTTTAATTGAGAACTTGCTTGAAGAAATAAATAGTGAAGCAGCAAAGAATGTGCCTTATGGCCTACTGGGGTATTGTTTGATTGTCTTGTATGACACACAAGTACAGCTTAATTGGTGGTTCATTAATATCTTACATTTAAATGCTTGAGTGTGGATTAACTAAAGCTAGATCATTATAAACACATGTAATTAGTGAAAAAATGTGCAAGATTGAAGATTTTTCAACATTCGTTAACATAATTAGCTTTAATATGGAACAGAGAGTTGTTTTAGCTAATAAAGTTTTGGAGGAAATGATAAACTAATGTGACTCCAAATCCTTTCTAGTTTGTAATAGGAAGGCATGAGCTGCCTTAGCTCCTGGCCACGCAATGTGATTTAGCTCCTCATGATGAATTGCATAAGGATCAAACTTAGGTCACAAGTAGACATAATGGGATGATTTTTGTAAGCAAAAGCTAATAATAAAAAATGGATGATGCTGACTTGCAGGAATGCAAAATAATGCTGCATTTCAAAACTAGTTTTCAGATGAAGCAAAAGCTCTCTGATTTTAAATCTCATAGGCAATGCTATTTAAAGACACTCTTTATCCTTGAGTCGGTGATGTTCTTACTAATCTAAAAAGCAAGAGTTGAACATAGATTAGCAAATTGATTTAGACTGATTACCTTGTTCAGCTGGCTCTGTGTCTAAGACACATGTTGCAAGTAGAGGTAAGAAAACTATTTGCAATGGCCAGTGTATTTGACAAATTTGTCTTTTTTTCGGTTTGAAAATTATCCATGAAGAAGCTTCATCTATTACAAAATTGCTTGTTTGGTGGTATTCTGTGAAAGATTTGTGCAGAGGTATTTCATCTTGTGAATTTCTTGTGAACTGTTGCAATGGCTATTGCTTTAAATACTCATCATCAGTAGGTTGCTACTTGTCTTGTCTTAACGGACAGGTTAGTCAGTCACATGGTCTTTGTTCCTTGAGTCAAGGACTCTGAAATCCAAAAGACCTGCATGAAACATATTCATAAATGACTGCTTATATAAATATACACATTTGCATGAACATTCACAGCACTTTACCATTATGGAGATATTCTTGCAAATAAAATTGTACAAAATTCAGAGAGAAAGGATGGGTCAGTGTTTAAAGTGCTAGGCTGATGCCCTAAAGCCCCAAGTTCAATTGCCACTCCAGGACAGACTTTCTGTGTGAAGCTGGGCAATTCACTTACCTCTCCTTCCACCTCCTTTCTCCATCTGTAAAATGGCCATAATAGTTCTTCCCTACCTCACTGGGGGCTTGTGAGAATAAGTATATTAGAATGTGAAGCGTTTTAAGATCTACTGATGAAAAGCGCTAGATAAGAGCTGGCTATTATTATTGTGTGATCGTTCAAGGAGAGCAAATGGGCAGAGGGTACAAGTGGTTTCAAAGCAAATTTATGGTCATAATCAAAAGAGAGTTCATTAATTCTTCCTTTCAGTATTTTCCCAAATCTGACTGTAATCAACTTTTAATAGTATAAATACTTCTCCTCCTTTTCTTAATGAAAATGGCTACTGGAAATCATTCACATGTTGATTGTAATAGGAATTCAGCATTAAAAAATAAGACATGGAGGTTAATAGTACAGTAGGAGCATGCATAAGGGGGGCAAGCAGGGGCATGGACCCTCCCCAGTAATCGGCAGGGGCACAGAGCTCCTCTGGCTGCATGGGGAAAGCGAGCTCCTCTGGCCCTGGGCCTGTAGGGGGGAGAGGGAGGGCACAGAATGTGCCCCTCCAAAAGCCTTAAAGTTTTATACCTGTGCATGCCCCTGCATTACAAGGTAGATACATTTTTTTTTTAATTAAAAAAAATCAGATTTTTTTTATTTAAATGGAATTTTCTGAGTTTATTTAAATGATTTTTTTTCTTTTAAAAAACAAACCAGTTTTAAAATGAAATCTGAATTTAATACAAAATATGGTAAGGTCTAAACTTATTATCTCTTGAAACATTTAAATAAAAAATAAATATGCTGAATTCATGACCTTTATGAACAAAAACTTTGAGTTAAAGGGTCTGCTTTTCTACATACAGAATTGGGGAGAAACATCTAACTTTTGAAGTTGAGCTTTATAAATGTGGCACAATAGGTCATGTATTGTATTAAAATCACCTTGCTTTGATCCTACTTGGGACTCGGGCTGTGCTGTGGGGTGAAAGAGACTGGCAAAATCATCACAGATACTGGGACTTGGCCTCTGACTCCAGGAAACACTGTCATGTATCTCGTTAAGTTCAGCTACTGAATGGAAATAATCAGCTTAATTCACTGGCTGCAGTTAATTCCTCTGTTTTAATAACTCATTTAGTTGTAAATGTGAAACATGTTTCAATGAGATGTTTATTTACCCAAAATATTTAAGGTTGTTTTATTTAATAAACTAAATTTTGGGTGCTGTTTTGTGTGTGTAATTAAATTCCAGTTGCCATTCTAATGCAGTTTGACCCAAATCATGAGCAAAATGTTAGTTATATAATATATCATTCTCCATGTTCTAACATACCAAAATGTACAATTAATAAGAATCTGAAAATAGTAAGCTATAGAATTGGTTAAATAAATGTATATGGTTACAATGTACGCTCCTAGGCAGGAAAAAGATTTACCAAATGTAGTGCAAAAGCTTTATTTAGCTGTAAATCATACCATTTAAACATGGATTTCAGCCAATGAGAATGTGCCATTTTTAGAAACTAACAAGTAAAAATGGAAAAGTTGATTAAAATTGATGGTTTCAATAAAGACTTTCCACTTGGTGATTTAAATCACGGTTTAAATTGCCTTATTTAAATAAATCCACTCTGTAGCATTATCCCTGCTTTCCTGACTGGTGTGCGTGTGTTTTGATTATTGACCATTTTCATAGCTTTCCATGGGACTTAGGAACTTAAGTGCCTTTTCAAAATGGGACTTGGGCATCTAAGTTGGTTAGGTGCTTTTAAACATTTTACCTTACATACATCGTCCAAATGAATTTGGCTTTTCATGATGATGCTAGAAAAACTACTCATTTGAGTAATGAAGTCTTAATTTCACTTATCCTGGTGAATTTCGCTGAATAATATTGACGTCTTGGAAATTCACCCTGTGGAATATGTGGATTTTTAAAGCTCCATCAGGTCTATGTGACAAGGATAGAAATGGGAACAGAAATGCATGAGAATTCCCAACTGTAGGTGCATCTGTTCTTGAGTTTGGGATGGGTAGAAAAAGAGAACTTTGCAACACTGCCACAAAACTGTGTGTGTGTTTTACTTTAGTGGAAGGCTGTTCTTTTCCCTGGAAAATTCTGTCTCCCAGCATCTGCTGTTTAGAAAGCCAGGTATTTTTCAGCGTAGCTTTCTCTACGGTTACCGGTTACACAGTTTCATGAATGTGGAAATTTGCCAGAATTACTTTTTTTTTTTTTCCTCCCCTTTTGGTACATCTTAAAAAATCCTAAATAAAAATTTGATTTTTACATTAAAAACAGTTGTAATTGTTTATTTTTATAATGTGTGTGTAAACTCTGTAATCTGACAAGCTCTCAGTACAAATATGAGCTACTTCCCCTACCTTGTAGAGCCCAGAAATTGTCCAAGTACATCAAAGTAATAGTGCAGTGTATTAATTCCTGGGTAGCTTTTTCTACCCTCTAAGCACAGGGCTTTGCTAGCAAGGCACTGGGGTTGTATGGCTGTACAAGTGCTGGCACAGTTTCATCATGCACTTCACAGATAAGTGTAGTGGTAGACAGTTAGATAAGTGTAGCGGTAGAAGTGTCCTTGGTGAGATAAGTTAAGCAATGTTATGCTTAGTGACTTACAAGAATTCATCTCCATGTTGGATGTTCGTGTGTTGTGAACAAACAACAAAAAAAAGGAAGAGTTACATAACTAGCAGCTTCTGTGGCCATAAAAAGTTCTACTTTGTATCACTGACTGAGACTTATGGTCCCATATTAAAGATAGTGGGGCTTCAGCTTCTTGTGTATTCGTATAGAAGAGAAAGTATGAACCACTCGTATGGCTTTGTAAACAACCAAGGAAAGGGAGACAGGAAGTCAGGCAACTCAGTTTTTTTCTCTCAGGCTCAATGTCCACGCTAGTAAAACTACAGTAACTATTATATAGATGCATCTTTAATCATGTTCTATATGGTAAAAGTGGTTTCCAGAAGATGTAAATTCAAGGCTTGAAAATTTTAATAACTATTGAATATTATTTGTCCTATATGTAAGTCACTGGTGAGAACTGAGGTACGTATATAGTTTTATAAGGATGGGATGAAGTGGGATGTTACTATTTAAATAAAAAGTTTGAAGAAATGTCTATATTTATATATGATTATTCTTAAATAAAATTAGAATGCACCAGGTTTAAAATGTACGAAGAAACATTTACATTAGTGCCATGAGTTTTTTTTGGTTTTCAGAAGAACAGTTTAAAAAAAGAAAACACTACTAGGGCTGTCCAGCAAAACAACAAGAATAAAAAAAAACAACCAACCAATCAACCAAAAAAACAAAACAAACAAAACAATCTACACCCACTACTGGGAGATCATCATATAAGCATGTTTAAAAAAAATTAAAAAAGCCAATCTTGTATTACAAGTGAAGTCTTAAACTAAAAGCATTTTTAAAATATAATTTTCTTTTCACTATTTTATACATTTTTTTTGTATGACAATCAGCTTGGACAATGAAAATAATCTAGTTTCATTTTCAGGTTCTAGTCCTTTAGCACAATAGTGAAGTTTTGCAATCATACACTATTGTTGTTTGAACTAGCTAGATCAAAGCTACCTTAAGGGGTATGTCTACACATGCTACAGTAACTCCTCTGACTGCTTTGTAGCTGTACCCACAGGCTCTTAAAATAACATGTTTAATAACATCACATTTCTTAACATTCTCCTCTCTGAAGACATAGTAGCAACTCTGCTGTATCTCTTTTGGCTCACTTATGCAATGGAAGGGAAACCATGCACATAGGCCCCCAAAGATATGCATGAATATGTCAGAGGGACGTGCACACATACATAGATGCTGAACTGAATGTAACAAAGTGCTACCTGCCAATATTAGCAATGAAATAAAAAGCAGCCTAATTGGAGAAAGACCAACTTGATTTGACTGCATTCAGTTTTGGGTGCTGATGTCATTAAATAGTAAAATTGTTTAAACTTTTTCCTGTCTTTGAATCATGCTTCAGAGATTTTCCTGTGATATGTTGTTGACTTTTCTTGTGTTTTGTGCAAGTGCATAGACTTTTGTTGTTCAATTGGTGACACAGTGAAGGGCATTTCTCAGCTGTAGGAAACAGATTCTAGGTTTTGTACCAACAATGGTGATGTAGTCACTGTGAGGAGGGATGTGTGGTGCTTTGTCATGACAATTCAGACAAAGAGGAATTTAAGTTAGTTGCTGTGTGTGTATTAAACGGGACAATAACTAGCAGATCCAGCCACTGGTACTATCAAACTCTATGATCCTGGGCCCTACCTTCTCATCTGGGATACCTAGAAAAGTCTCTGGGTCATTTCAGTTTTCATTTGAAAATAAAAACAAAGCAAGACAAAGCAAACCACAACTCTAATGCTTGTGAAAATATCCTTGATAATGCCACTGATCTTTTCCATGTCCTCTCCCCAAATATCAATCATAATTTAAACTTCCCTCTGAGCCACCCAGTTCTTGCCTTAGTTGTCTGTGTAAACAAGTGCTACAAGTCCTGTGAGTTTTTGCGGGGGAGGTCCTCAAATCAGTTTGCAGGTGTAGATGGGAGCTAATGTTTAAACTTTCAATCCCAAAAGTCATCTTGTTAGGGGTACCATGGGGTTCTCAAACTCGATTACAGTTCAGTGTAGTGGAGCTTAAATTTAAATGATTTTGGAACATATAACTCTTCTCAAACTGACAGTTATGTAATGAATTGGAAATCTCAGCAAAGTTGAATGTTTGAGGTAAGGAGATTACTAAAATGTGCTTCTGTTAAATTTTAGGCACTTTCAGGGCCTGATCCAAGGAGGTGTAATTGATTTTGCTAAGAATTAAGAGTACACAGCACCTCCCAGGATGGAGCCCATACTTCCTGAAGGTTTTTATGCTCCCAACCTGCTATTGTCAGACGAACTATTAAATAAATCCGATCAAAAGAGCAGTTGGCTAATGGCCTCTCTGTTTTCCTTCCTCTACAGCTTGTTGTTTTCTCTGTGTTGTGTGATACAGCATGGCCAGAGGGCAGCATGAGAGTGTTAGCAGGGGGCCTTATTCCCTGCCAAGGGAGGAAGGTTTGCTTTAGATTAACTAGAACACCTGTGACTCCAATTAGAGCACCTGACTTCAGTCATGTGATAAAAACCCCTGCTTCAAGTCAGACAGTGGGGAGTTGAAGGAGGAAGGTTTGATTGGAGCAGAGTGCAGGTTGCAGAAGTTGGAGAAGAGAAGAGTTTGATAAGAGAGAAATAGAAAGTTTGGAGGAGTGCTGCGGTGGATTGTGAAGTCCAGAAGAAACCCTAGGTAAGGGGCACCAGGCTTGTGTAGAAGGGAGGCAAGAAGCCCTTCACAAGCTGAAGGGTAGGAGAGGGAAGTAACCCAGGGGAAGGAACCACTAGTTCAAGTGGTTCACCACAACCCTCAGGGCCCTTGGGTTGGGACCTGGAATAGAGGGTGGGCCCAGGTCCTTCCCTCTCCACTCCCCTCCTCCAAGGACACTAGTGGAGTAGTTAAGAACCGATTCAGAGACAAGCAATAGCACCCTGAACCTACCCCAGAGAAGAGAAAGCGTGAGACCCAGCAGAACAGTACCGGCAATTTGCCACAGTTGAAACTTCACAGCATCTTTGAAATTGTCAGTGCTTGCAATGTCTGCACTGTTTTGAATTTGAACAGAGCACTGCAGACATTATCTGCTTTTCTATGACATTTATCACCATAGTACCAGAATGCCTCAAATATGAGATGTTTTAAAATTATAGTACATACAAAATAGCAACCAATATTGAGTAAAATACTCATACCTCAGGCAATGTAATGTTGATGCAAAGACAGCAATATTGCTATCTTTGACACTAGATGGTGCTATTGCAGATGCTCTTGCAATTTGTTTATCTGATTATATAATAGGTTCACTCTTGAAGAAATGCTGGTTGTCAGCTGTGAAATTTGCTTTTTCTGCCTGAATCTGTGTAAATCTCTCTTAATTATTTTGTAAATGTAGACCCCATAAAGGTGAACAGAAACAGTTGTATCTGAAACAAGTGCCAGATCATAGAAAGCAGAAGGTTCCTTGCGGACTCATCATAAGTCTATTAATTAATTATAATTTATTCTTTGCATGTGGTAGCACCTATAACTGTTATACCAACATAATAAAAACCAGCAGGATCTTAAGAGGGATAAGACAAAGATGCCACATTTTATTGTAAATATAATAATAAGGCAAAAGATAAAAATAAACAACGTTGTTTGACCACTTATTCCTATTACTACTTATTCCTTATACGCGCGCGCGCACACACACAAAAAATCATTCATTCAGGTTCTGTATAGTTGTTATAGTTACCAGCCTAGAAGTTGCTCATGCCAAGTTACTGGCCAGGTATCATGAGGATGGAGCCGAGTCTGTGTCAGATGCACCTGATGCTCCTGGAGGCTGGCAGCAGAACCAGAGATTCAAAGTCCTCAGTCTTTGGAATTCATTCTTATAGAAATTAATTCCTATGTTAAGTCTATGGGAGCTGTTTCATCCTGCTGTTGCTGACTCAATCAGCAGATGGCACATTCCTGGTGGCTCCACATTGTTTAAAGTGGCACATTTCTGGTGTCTTTACACTGTCCAAAATTTGTGTTTTTCATCCTTTTAGGTGATGGGGTGGATCCCAGTTTACCCTCTGGGGGTTGTCTGATGGTCCACTTGACACATTTCTTTGGCCGATGGATACTCCCTTTTTAGGCTGGCACCTCCCTAACCATTCATGCACATTAAGCATTCCTTAACATACATTCCATATCTTAACCATATTTTAATTTACTGTCTCCACTACTTTTGGGGAGTGTGTTAATTCATATGAGACTCCTGGCCCTCTAATCACAGAGGGTGGGGGTCTGTTTGTTTACATTGTATCAATTACAGTTTAAGGCTAGCCTAGTGTTTACTTCAAGAACAAAGTCAATTAACTTGTTTGTAAGTTTTACATAGTAATAGAGTATCTTTCACAGGACAGATACAATCAATGGTTTCTGCAGACATTAGCTTACAAGTTTTAACAGAAGAACTAAAAGATTTTTGTACTTGGTGAGACTGAGGGGATCACTGTCACTTGGGGGAATCACTGTTAGTACTTTCTTTAATATTCTTACATAACATGCTCTGTGCTTTCTAGAAATAAATAATTCCTGCCACAAGAAATTCAGTCTAAGAACAGACTGGCAAGTACACAGAGGTTAGGGGAAGGAGAAAATAGAGAATCTTTATACAAGTTAGCTAGATTAATGGTAGGATGGCAGAAGTGCTTCTCCATGTGAGCACCAATGATACTGCCAAGAATGACCTTGAGTGGATCACTGCAGACTACATGGCTCTAGGAAGACGGATAAAGGAGTTTGAGGTGCAGCTGGTATTCTCATCCATCCTCCCTCTGGAAGGAAAAGGCCTGGGTAGAGACCGTCAAATCGTGGAAGTCAATGAATGGCTATGCAGTTGGTGTCGGAGAGAAGGCTTTGGATTCTTTGACCATGGGATGGTCCAGGAGAGCTGGCTGTATTTTAAGGAATCCTTATTGAGGTTGCAGGAACAAACCATCTTGATGTGTAGAAAGAATAGTAAATATGGCAGGAGACCAGCTTGGGTTAAAAGTGAAATCCTTGCTGATCTTAAACACAAAAAAGAAGCTTACAAGAGGTGGAAGATTGGACAAATGACCAGGGAGGATTATAAAAATATTGTTCAGGCATGCAGGAGTGAAATCAGGAAGGCCAGATAACACTTGGAGTTGCAGCTAGCAATGGATGTTAAGAGTAACAAGAAGGGTTTCTTCAGGTACGTTAGCAACAAGAAGAAAGTCAAGGAAAGTGTGGGCCCTTTACTGAATGAGAGAGGCAACCTAGTGACAGAGGATATGGAAAAAGGTAATGTACTCAGTGCTTTTTTTGCCTCTGTCTTCACGAACAAGGTCAGCTCCCAGACTACTGCACTGGATAGCACAGCATGGGGAGGAGTTGACTCAGCCCTCTGTGGAGAAAAAAGTGGTTCAGGACTATTTAGAAAAGCTGGATGAGCAGTCCATAGGGCCGGTTGTGACTGCATCCAAGGGTTGGCTAAGGATGTGATTTGCAGAGCTATTGGCCATTATCTTTGAAAACTCAGGTGACTGGAGGAGGTTCCAGATGCACTTGGAAAAAGGATAATGTAGTGCCCATCTTTAAAAAAGGGAAGGAGGAGGGTCTGGGAAACTACAGGCCAGTCAGCCTCAACCTCAGTCCTGGAAAATCAATGGACAGTCTCAAGGAAATCATTCCTGAAGTAACTTAGAGGAGAGTGAAAAGTGGATCAGGAACAATTCGCAATGGATCACCAAAGGGCAAGTCCATGCCTGACTAACCTAATTGCTTCTATGAGGAGATAACTGGCTCTGTGGATGAGGGGAAAGCGTGGACACATTATCCTTGACTTAGCAAAGCATATGATCCGTTCCCACAGTAAATTCTGCCACAAGTTAAAGAAGTATGGCTAGATGAATTGGACTATAACGTGGATAGAAAGCTGGCTAGATCATCGGGCTCAATGGGTAGTGATCAATGGCTCCATGTCTAGAGTATCAAGAGTAGTGCCCCACGGGTTGGTCCTGGGGTCGATTTGTTCAATATCTTCATTAATGACCTGGAGGATGGCATGGATTGCATCCTCAGCAAGGAGGAGGGGTAGATACGTTGGAAGGTAGGGATAGGATTCAGAGGGACCTAGACAAATTAGATGATTGGGCCAAAAGAAATCTGATGAGGTTCCACAAGGACAAGTGGAGAGTCTTGCACTTAGGATGGAAGAATCCCATGCACTGCCACAGACTGAGGCCCGAGTGGCTAGGCAGCTGTTCTGCAGAAAAGGACCTAGGGGTTACAGTGGACGAGAAGCTGGATATGAGTCAACAGTGTGCCCTTGTTGCTAACGGCATTTTGGGCTGTATAAGTAGGGGCATTGCAAGCAGACTGAGGGATGTGATGACTCCCCTCTATTCGGCATTGGTGAGGCCTTATTGTGCTCCACACTACAAGAAGTATGTGGAAAAACTGGAAAGAGTCCAGCAAAGAGCAACAAAAATGATTAGGGGGCTGGAGCACATGACTTATGGGGAGAGGCTGAGGGAACTGGGATTGTTTAGTATGCAGAAGAGAAGAATGGGAGGGAATTTGATAGCTGCTTTCAACTACCTGAAAGGGGGTTCCAAAAAGGATGGATCTAGACTGTTCTCAGTGGTAGCAGATGACAGAACAAGGAGTAATGGTCTCAAGTTGCAGTGGGGGAGGTTTAGGTTTGATATTAGGAAAAAAGTTTTCACTAGAAAGGTGGTTAAGCATTGGAATGGGTTACCTAGGGAGGTGGTGGAATCTCCTTCCAAAGAGATTTTTAGGGTCAGTCTTGATGAAGCCCTGGCTGAGATGTTTTAGTTGGGGATTGGTCCTGCTTTGAGCAGGGAGTTGGACTAGATGACCTCCTGAGGTCCCTTCCAACCCTGGTATCCTATGGAGTGAAGAAGGGCAACATGCATGTTTGAGAGGCCAGAGAGGAAGATGTTGCAGTAGTCACATTAGAATATAATGATGACCTGCGCAAGACATTTGTGAGGGAGAGAAAAGGACTGATTTTTGGAGATGAGGAGGAAAAAGCAGCACAAGTTGAACTCTGCCTGCATTTGTGGGGCAAGGGAGAGGGAGGAGTTAAAATTACTCCCTGTTTGCAGACTTGAGTGACTAAGAGAAGGTGGTGTCAACAGTGAAAACACAGGGGAAGTGCAGTGTTATGAGTGGGACTGGAGAAAGAGGATCAGGGTTAAGGAGGTACCTAGTTGTATGTGACACATCTAGAGTTCAGGAATGCAAGCGGAGGTCAAACTGCTATCACACAAAAATACAGGCCCATTAGGCATGTAACACTAGCCTCTGTGTATGCTCAGTTAAGATCTTTTCTACTACTCTGCCTGTCTGCTGAATCTCTTGTTGGTAATGAAACCATGGCAGGAGCTTTGGAGAGAAGATAGGAAGTTCTGTTTTGCCCGTATTAATACTAAACTGACAACAAAACATTGAAGAGGTTTCAGAAAACAGACTGGGGCTATGCCTACACAAGGATAAAAAACCTGCAGCTGACTCAGTCTTGCAGGGCTCAGGCACTGAGGCTGAAAAATTGCTGTCTAGACATTTGGGCTCGGTCTGAAGCCTGAGCTGCAGGATCCTGTGAACATGCATGTGAACGTGCACACACACGTCAGAGAGGGCAAGGTTGAAGCAATGCACTTTGCAACTAGAGCAGAAGGTTATCAGGTGTGTGATGGTTCATAGTTCCTGTGAGTGTTCATTCCAGAGTCTTGTGCTGGCCCTCGAGAATGCTCTATCTCCTTTCATGCTTTTTGTACTAAGCTAGTTAACATTTAAAGTATCATGATTGGTATTTGAATTAGTACCTTTTGAAACAAACAAATGGGGTCGTTCATATAATACTTAGTCCTGACATGATTGCAGGGACTGCTGAACTAGATGACTTCTCGAGGTCGTGTCCAGTCCTACGATTCTATGAGTCTGTGCCTTGGAGCTATTGGTTTTCAAGTTCTCTGCAAACACAGGCAAACATCACTGCATTAGTTAAATTCAGGTCATGTTTTCAAGGTTTTCTTTGCGACCATATTGCTAGAGGCTATCATATTTTTAATGACAGCTGAGACTCTGTGGAAGAGTTGAGAGTGCTGCCCGTTCACTCCTGATGATATTCCTTTGGCCATGCCCCAGACTTTTGGGAAATATTGAACTAAGAGGTCTCTTCTACCAGTAACTTTGATGTTATGTTTGTTTTGCTATAGTTTTGTTACCGTGCACTGCAGAAGCTTCCCTCACACTGTTCTCTACTGTCCTGCAAATCAAAACATCCTTCTCTGTCAAGAAGGTTCAAGAATGGGATTAGAGAGAACAACTGGTGCCAGGGAAGTCTATGAGTTGCGGAAGTGAGGATTCTCAGAAGTTTAGTTTAATGGAACTGAGGTGGCAGAAGCAAGTGAACATTTCTGTGTAAACTGATATTGACCCAACACAACCCAGGCTGGCATAGGGGAAGAGAGTGCTATTAACTCAATTGGGTTGAGGGAAGAGGAGTGATTGTGCGGAGTTTATAAATATGACTGTTCATACTATAACCAATAAATACAATTGAATAAATCTTGCTGTCTGACTACATAAGACACGTTAATCTGATATAAATGGTCAAAAATATCAATCTAAATTAGGTAGCTTACTGAACAGTTTAACGATTTACAGAGTGTTCTTGTTAGGATAGTTATTTGGGAGGAGAAAAAGTTGTGTATATAAGGAAACCAGGAGAATAAACATTTTCATTCATCTGTAGGAGCTCTGGCTGACATGTTAAGACTTACTCAAGTAAACAATAATACCCTATTCATTTTCTCCTATGAGAAATAGCATATTCAACTATCAGATTGATTTCTTGATAAATAATAAGTTTCATAGGCAGAAAGGATCAGTGCGTTTTTCTAGTAAACAACAAATCACTTTTTAAATCCCCTGAATGCCCCAAATAACCAAGCTATGAACTCATCTGTGGGTACAGTGTAAAAATGTGTGCCAATTACTGACTCTTATAATTTGCTGTTGAATGCCCCAGTGCAAATTATTCACTGGGAGATTTTAAATTGCATGTGCAATAATCTCTTGCATACATCAACCAAGCTTTCACCATTAGGTGATTAATTATCGTGTGAGTATTTCTTGTCTGTTACATTGCTAAATTCCAAATATCCTGAAAATATATTTGGGACTGTCTAATCTGATCTGTGGTCTGTAACATGCTTGTATTCTGATTTGCCATGTAGTTATTCTACATTTTGTAATTGTAACTAATTGCAGGTTTTTCTTTTGTGAACCATATTGTAGTGATTTATTTTTTGCTACTGTTAATATTTCTGAATAAATCTTTCTGGTTTGTGGATTCAGGGCTGGGAATTTTACCCAAAAATAAAAGTAAAAGATTTTGAGGAGACATTTTTGACCAACGTGTTTGTCTCTCTTGTCATTCCCAGAAAACATTGCACATGTGTGGCGACCTACTTGCCAACATTCTTTCTTGCAAATGTTGGCAGAGTTTGAATCAGTTTTGTTGGCCGTTATTATTGGGTAGAAGTGCATTTTATTGGCATTCTTTCTGTGGTAGGAAGGAGTTTGCAGCTTATGGATGATGGAGAATAGGTTAGTTGTTAGTTCCCCGAAATTCTGCCTCTTATTGTTCAGTGTCATGCCTGTGTCATTGCTGTTCGAAGCTGCAGAGAGAGTGGCAGTTTGTCCTCTAAGGCTGCTTGCTTTTCAGAGGTGTTGTTTTTAAGTAATTCACTTTCAGTTTTAGGCAGGGGTACTGTAGATCTACCCAGTAATGCCAAAGTTTGAGATTTTGTAAACATCTAATCTTTGCAGGTTGTGTGAGGGTTTCATTCAGGGCTCTGAATCAGCGGTACATGGCAGTACAGCATACTGGCACCTCTTTAATGCTGTCAAAATCTAAGCTTTCAATGAGGGTGAGAGGTAAGTCTCTGGCTGGGATACATTCAGGTTACATTTCTGAGGCAAAGTGACATAGGCCTGCATTTACAGACCCTGAAACAGTAGCTCTGAGGAGTGTCACCTGTCCCATTTGTCTCTGAATGCTAACACAGATGCCAGTGAGAATACTTTAAATATCAACACTGTTAACTCTCTGCTCATGAAAGCATGTAAGAAAAGGGAGGGAGGGAGGATTGTGCAGATCGATATAATCTCCTAGGAATGCCAGCTCATTTTGGCACCACAGATGAGTGGGCTTGGGGAAGTACCACCGCTCTTTAACCCCCAGACAAGAAAGAGTCAAGCCTAAGCAGGAAAGCCCATTGGGGCATCTGAGCACCCTCAAGGGTGAGCCAAGCTCAAGAAGCTATGCCGGGCATCTGAGTCTCACTGAGGGAGTACCAGGCCAGAGAGACCTAGTAAAGCCCATGGCTGAATTTGGATTCCATTGAGAGGAGCTGAGCCCAGAGAGCATGAGTGGTTATGTTTTGGGATGGTCTAGATCAGGGGTAGGCAAACTATGACCTGTGGGCCAGATCTGGCCCGCCAGCCCTTTAGCTCCTGCTGAGCAGTGGGTTCTGGGGCTTGCCCTGCTCTGGCGCTCCAGCTGGGGCTCAGGGTTGGGGTCCACTCCATGAGGCTCTTGGAAGCAGTGGCATGGCCCCTTCTGGCGCTCCAATGGTGCCTACGGATGGGGCAGTGTGGAAAACCACCTGGTCGCTCCTCCACATAGGAGCCAGAGAAGGGACATGCTACTGCTTCCAGGAGCCGCTTGAGGTAAGTGCCACCTGGAGCCTCCATCTCTGAGCCTCTCCTTGAACCCCAACCCCCTGCCCCAGCCCTGATCCCCCTCCTGCCCTCCAAACCCCTCAATCCCAGCCCAGAGCACCCCCTGCACCCCAAGCCCCTCATCCCCAGCCCCACCATGGAGCCTGCACCCCCAGCTGGAGGTCTCCCCCCTCCCCGCCCCAGCCTGGAGCCCCTTCCCACATCCTGAACTCCTCATTTTGGGCCCCACTCCCAACCAGTGCCCTCACCCCCTCCGCCACACCCCAACCCCACACCCCAACCCCAATTTTGTGAACATTCATGGCCTGCCATACAATTTCTGTTCCCAGATGTGACCTAGGGCCAAATAGTTTGCCCACCAAGTCTAGATAATACATAGTCCTGCCATGAGTGCAGGGAACTGGAGGCTGCTGTTGTGGGTGGAGCTTAGAAGAGTAGCACTGTCTTTCTCCCCATCTGGTGTTTGATTTCAAGGTTCAAACAAAAGAGAGTTGAACTAGGTCAGTCAGTTTTATTTTGCACTTTGCTTGCCACAGTCTTCTGAGAGAGACAGGGTTGAGAATGGGGATGCTGGATGTTTTACTATAGAAGACGACAAAGTATAGCCATCCCATCTCTTTCTCCCCCTCTCTATTTTTATATATAATATATATATGTTTCCAAATGCTTAGGGTGTTTGGCCAGTGTATAAGTCTGGATTTGTCTTAATTTTTGCTAACTTTAAGGAATATTAATTTCAATGATACATGCAGAAAAGCTCGGCTCCTCCTCTCCTCTCAGGCTTTTAAGATGTTCACATGGTATCTAATCCCAGTCCAAGGTATTATGTAGGCTGCCTAACGATATTCAGTGATGTATGTGGGAGTCAGTCACCTGGTTACTCTTCTATGTAGTAGAAGTAGTAGAAGCTTTTATTTGATTATACTGTTTCCAGAGCTACTTGTTGGAGGAAAAACATTGTTTTCAGAATGGATTTATTGTAAGTGTCTTTGTAGATATTAGGGAGAGAAGAGTAGTTTTTGGTAGGCTGTTAACTGCAATATCTCGAGGAATAATGATAAACACTCCCTAGGTATTTATAATTCCCCATTACTTCAGTGCCTGAAAGCCTTGTGTTTTAATTTGTCTTCATAACATCTCTGTGAGGTGTAATCCCTATTTTACCTATTTTAAGTGATTTGTTCCAGGTCAAACAAGAAGTCTTTGACTGAGTTGTGAATTGAACCAGAATCTCCCAAGTCTCAGCCCAGTGCCTTAACCACAAAAATATCCTTTCCTTTCGCTAGATTCTTTAAGTTTCTCCAACAGTCTGAGGTAGTTTTGTCATAGGCAATATGCTATTTGCTTGTATTGTTATTGCAGGATATCAAAAGCCCTTTATACTCAAACTGAAAGCAATGAGATCCTGGATTTCTGAGGGACAGTATCCTCTTATTGTGGCTTCTGTCTTTAGACTTCTTTTTTTGTAACCAGAGATCAGGCTGAATTCTTATATTAAATTTATCTCTCGATCTGTTCTAGATCAATTACTTATGTACAACCTATTTAGTAGTGTTATTTGCTGAGAGTAAGGATTGTGGGGTACTCATTCTGATTGGCAGAATGACACACAGGCTGCAGAATCATAGGACTGGAAGGGACCTTGAGAGGTCATGTCGTCCAGTTCCTGTCAGGATTAAGTATTATCTAGACCATCCCTGACAGGTGTTTGTCTAACCTGCTCTTAAAAATCTCCAATGATGGAGGTTCCACAGCCTCCATAGGCAATTTATTCCAGTGCTTAACCACCCTGACAGGAAGTTTTTCCTAATGTCCAACCTAAACTGCCTTGCTGCAATTTAAGCCCATTGCTTCTTGTCCTATCCTCAGAGGATAAGGAGAACAATTTGTAATTTTATGTAATTGAAAACCGTTATCATGTCCCCCTTCAGTCTTCTCTTCTCCAGACTAAACAAACCCAATTTCTTCAATCTTCCCTCATAGGTCATGTTCTCTAGACCTTTAATCATTTTTGTTGCTCTTCTCTGGACTTTCTCCAATTTGTCCACATCTTTCCTGAAATGTTGCACCCAGAACTGGACACAATACTACAGGCCTACTCAGCACAGATTAGAGTGGAAGAATCACTTCTCATGTCGTGCTTATAACACTCCTAATACCTCACAGAATGATGTTTGTTTGTTTGTTTGTTTGTTTGTTTTTTTGCAAGTGTTACATTGTGATCCACTATGATTAAACAAAACAAATTACACAACAGGGAAAACATATAATTCTTGCAGCAAGGGATGGTCAAAGCCAATCTCTTGATCACAGGCCACCTCTTTATCCAGTTGATAACTCCGAGACAACAAGAAACCCCTAAGTTGCTCCTTATATTTACTTGTCCATCTGACCTATTAAGGCTTTTCACACTAGCTTACACCGTAACCTGTAAATACTTCACCATTGTAAAGGGATTAGAGAAGCCAAGGTCTCTACCACTATGGTTCCATTAATCTAGCGCTTCACAATCCCCTATCTCCCATCCACCGCATTAGAAGAGACAACTCCCTGCCCCAGTTTATTGTCAATTGGCTTGCAATTTTCTCATGCAGGAATTATTCTGGCAACATACAAAGTTGCCAAATTAAGTAAATAATCAAATAATTTAACCCACTACAATTAGAAAACAAAAGATGCTGATGCTGAAAGAAAAATACAGTAAGCTAGTGAAACAATAACAAAATCAACCCTAAAAGAAAAACCTACAAAAAAAATCCAAGCCCAAAACAAAGCAACTCTGCTCAGAACAAAAACCAACCTCCCAGCTAACTCAGAAGCATGACTTCAGTAATGGTACTCACCATATGGTGTACTAGAATTTGGCCCATTATTTGCTACTTCCATAGTCTTCTTTGAGAAGACTCCTTAAAGGAGGCATTGTTGGTGTAGGTGAACAGTCCTTAAACTCTGACCTTTCTCCCCATTCTAGAAAATTCCTATAGCTTTATTCTTTAATGGCAGGAGGAAAAGTAGTGAGAGTTTTAAGCTTGGATGTGAAAGTCCCATTTCCTCACCTGGGGATCTCTTCATGTCACAAAGCTGGGGCATTATCTGAGTGACAGAAAGTTGGGCATATGTTGCTTCAGAGAGCAGGCATCTTGTCGGCTTCAATATTCTGTGTGTTCGCAAGAAAGGAGTTGGCAGGAAGATCAGAGGAACATTTTAGAGTGAATGCACTTGTATTGAATTGCGATTAATCCAGTACCCTGGCTTTACTTGCTCATGCAGTATGGGAGCAGGGATTTTAATTCTGTTGTAAGCCCTGGGTTTTGGGATTGGTTCTTGGGGTTTGAACCTCAGTATGTTTCATTGTTGTTTTTGTGTGTGCCTTGGTACTGCTTGTTGTAACATGATTGGTTAAGTATCTACTGTTAATATATTTTTAACATGCATTTTAGTACATGGAGTGTAAAAACAGCTACAATTGAATAAATATTGGTAAAGCTTTTATAAATGTGCTGTTCTGATAGAGCCTGATCCAACATTCATTGAAAACAATGAAAGTCTTTCCATTAACTTCAGTGGCCTTTGGATCAGGTTGTTAACTTGTACAGAGAGGCTCAATTTATGATTTCACCAGTTTCTGTTGGAAGAAATCCTAGTGCATTGCCTGACATGGAAAGGAGCCTCATGCTGTCCTCTTTCCAAGGCCCATGACAGACCAGCATCACCCCCAAATTGGGCTGTGCTAGCCAAGAAGGGTATGTAGCCACAGTAGCTGGAGGATGCCCTTGTTCAGCTCCCATTTGTCATCAACTTCTGCTAGCAGGGCTGTTGCTGAGCCACTGGTCTTTAAGTACTGCTGTTTTCCCCCACCCCCATGCACTAGTACTGAGTAAACCTGGACCAGTGGTTTGAGCATTGGTCTGCTAAACCTAGGGTTGTGAGCTCCATCCTCGAGGGGGCCACTTAGGGATCTGGGGCAAAAATCAGTACTTGGTCCCACTAGTGAAGGCAGGGGACTGGACTCAATGACCTTCTGAGGTCCCTTCCAGTTCTAAGAGATAGGATATCTCTATTATTGGGTTACTATGGTGTATGTCATTTTCCCTGTGTAGATTTCCATGGTCTTCTATTGCTCAAGGTTCTGCCCTGGGAACTTTTGTCTCAGTAGCTGTAGTGATTGATCAGATTTTCTGTTTTGGAACTGCTAAGAGTTTTTTCATGTCAGAGGTTTACATGCTGCAGACCTGTGATACCACCATGATTATACAGTATTTCCATTGTTCCTATCCATGGAATGGAGGTGACAAAAACATTTTTAAAACATGGCAAACAATTAATTCCAATATATTTACATTTACTTGCCGGTTCTTATGCAAGAAACCCCCTCCCTGAAGTAATATGTAAAGTCAAAACCTTGCCCTCCCTTCAAATCCTTCTTCAAGATCCAATTATACTGTGATTCCTGCTGCAAATGGCTTGCAACGATTACGTATATTATCTTTTGTCTTGTTGATATAATTAAAAAATCCTCTTTTATTTAGCAAGTTTTGCACGGAGCTAGTCTATGTAACTGTGTGCCTCTGTCATTGTTAATCTTCTCCTCCTCCTGCCTGCCCTTTTTGCATTTGTTTGTTACATCTAATTGTAACATTTTGCCTTTATTGAAAAGGTAAGTTCTGTGGGGCTAGGGCTGTCTTACTCTGTGATTGTATAGTGTCTTGCACATTGGGGCCTCAGTCTGATGATTTATTACTGTAGTGCCAATCTTCTTTTGTATGGTTTGGGTAGGTAGTAATGACTACAAAGTTGTATCTAGATTTGCTAGCCAGCACATTGCCGTAGCAGTGAGCTGGTGAATGTCCTTCAGGCCCCCAACGAAAGAACGAAGGAGACACTCAGATATGATGTGCTCCATCATTTGTGCCTGGTGACCACAGTCACATACAGGTGTTTGCCTCATTTTCCATTTAAAGAGGGTTTGTCCACATCTCCCGTGAGATGTCCTGATGCGATTCAATCTGCACCAGTCTCCTCATGCCACAGAAGCTAGGTACTGTAATTGCACAAATTTTAACAAATATATACATTACATAGACAACCAAAATAACTGAACATTTAAAACTAAAAATACCTCAGCCAAATTCAGTAAATAAGAGCCCCACATTGTGCATTAAATTCTGCCAAACTCTGTCTCTTGTAGCTGTCAAGCAAGGGTTGTGGTGAAGGGTGGTGAAACACTGGAATGGGTTACCTAGGGAGGTGGTGGAATCTCCTTCCTTAGAGGATTTTAAGGTCAGGCTTGGCAAAGCCCTGGCTGGGATGATTTAATTGGGGTTGATCCTCCTTTGAGCTGGTGGTTGGACTAGATGACCTCCTGAGGTCCCTTCCAACCCTGATGATGATCTATGATTCTAAGGGTTGGGGAGGGGAGATTCTAAGAATTTGTGACAGAAAATTAAAATGCAGATGTAAATCCTTGGAGATATGAAGGTTTATAGGAATCTCTGAAACTATAAAAAGTCTTGCTGATTAGTATTGAGGGAAGGCTGCTGAAGGCCAAAGAACTGGCAAAACTCCAGACCAATGGGATAGAGGAACCTGATATCAGAGATACTCCTTTACAGTGCTGAAAAAAACCAAGAGTAGTGACCAAAATGTCAACATATCATACGTTCTAGGCAGTTTGAAATATAGACCCACATTTTGTAGCTTTGGCCCCAGTTCTGCTCGTTTAAGTAAAGTGGTTTTGTTGTAGGAGAAGGAATACACTTTCATGGTAGGGTGATTATATTTCTCATGAACAGTAATCTAGTTTCCAAAAAATGAGTCCTGCAACTGCCCCCAGTCTTTCAGATAATATGGGCCCAGGCGACTGAGGGTCTCGAAGATAGTGACAACACCTTGGCTAAAATCCAGAACCAAATAGCGCAGGGAACAAGATCAGAAATGTATACATATATTAATAGCTGCATTGCCCATCCTACTTGAAAAGTCAATCAGATGTGTTCTGCACCATTTGAAACTCCCTAATGAGCTTCATCAAGTACAGTGGTTGCACTAGACATGTTCAGAGATGACAAAGATTTGGGTATTTGTTGCAGGGGCAACATTAGATAGCAACGGTCTGCCCCCAATTTGAAATTAATATCCCTCCAACTTTTGTAAGAGATTCCTGACTCAAGGGAATTATCTTGTGAGAGATTGTTCATTAAACTATTTTGGGCTCTTGTAATGCTGTCAAGTAATATTTATTAATTTGTTTAACATTTTTAATTGCAATAACACACAGAGGCCTCAGTATGGTAAGGGCCTTATTGTCATAGGTTTTTACAACACCTAGCACATTGTATCATTTCCTATTTGCATTACGGTGAAGTTGTCATTGCAACAAACACAGCCATTCAAATGTTAACCATAGTGCTTCTTGATCATTGCTTTCTGTGGCGTTTGGACTTTTAAATGTATTATTCTTGCAGTTTTTTATATGCCTTGTTTGAAAAGAGGTCTCTCATACAATTTAAGAATATGACTACCTGGGACAGCACTTGTGAAACTTCAGCACAGGAAACCTGTGCAGTTTTTATGTAAGGATAAAGGCATTTTCACTTTTGCTTTCTCCTAAAACATCACAGGTGGTATTTTTAAAAACCCTTGGCATTGGCCCAACTCTGCTGCAAGAGTGCTTTAGAAAAGTCCACTCCATAGGTCCACTGAAAAGAAAATAGGATTGTCTGTTTAGGAACATAATAAATTGATATTTCTAACGGTTGGTCTGCAATATAGTCAGTAAATGATTCTAGTGAATTTGATTTATATTTGATGGCTGGAAACAGAATATTATTACATTTAACTTATTGAAGTTGTGACTCCTCTCGCTTTACCCATTCAGTCACTATTACAGAGAGAGGAGAAGTGAAGCAGGAAACCGAGGTCATCTGAAGCTTGTGGAAAGTATGCCTTAGGCATTGTGAACTATGAATGTCGTCTTTCACATAGAAAGTTATTGGCTGATTATAAGGGATGTTCTTTAGAAAATAGGTGAGGTGGCAGTCACTTTATAAAATCAGCACATTGTACCCTGACACTTTGTCTTTATTGTTGTGTGTCAGAATAGCAGTAATTTTTAAACCAGAAATATTCCTTCTTTTTCCAGCTTCCTGTAATGTTGAATTCATGTTAGGGTTGCATATTTAGCACAGAACTACTCTCTCACTTTCACAAGCCTAACATTGGATGGTCTGAATACACAGAGATGTTTGTCAGGTTAGGGAGAATAAAAAGAGGTTCACAGTGTTTCCCTGCTCCCTAATAACCAGGTAAGATGAGCATCCTAGAGAATGAGAGAGCCATTTTGTCCCACTCCTTGCTGCATGGATGATTACCAGTGACCTGGAAACTGTTGCTAGTTACCTGTAAGAAAGAAAAACTGTGGTATCCTGGTATATTTAAATCTGGAAGACATGCATTGCAAATCTCATGCTGCTACTGATATGCCCACCTTGAAATTACTAAAAAATTATAGATGATAGTTCTTTGAAACAAAAAGTATATACTATTCAGGATAATTCTATATTAGAGTTCATTCTGAAATACAATGATGAATTGATTGTTGAACTAAATTAATGGTTACCTATGTGCAAGTGATCATGATCTGACTTCATTTATATACAAACAGAATATAGTCCCAACCAGTAAGATATGCATGACACTTTAAAAGGGTCAGCTTGCCAAAGCTGAAAACGATTATGAGCAAAGTTTATTAGGAGGAAAATACAAACAAAATAGTGTAAATGATAATTGAGCATTGTTTAAGTAAACTCTGATGTCTCCAAACCATCAATTCTGCAATGAGAAAGGAAGGCTTTGTGCATTTAAAAAGTCATTCCGGTTAAGAAGGGGAGTGAAAGCAGCAATAAAAAACACAGAAAAAACAGTATATGTAACAATGGAAAAGGGGAAAAGCTGATTGCAATAACTATAAATTAATAGAAAAAAAAGCAGACAGTTGATAAGGGAAGCTAAAGTTATCAATAAGAAATCACTGTGGCCAGTAGGGTTAAGGACAATCAGAGGGATTTTTAAGAACATTTTAGGTAGAAAACTAATCATAGCAATGGTATAGATCCATTGCTAGACAAAAATGGTAAAATTGTTAATAATGCAGAAAAGGCAGAAGTGTTCAATACATATTTCTGTTATGTATTTGGAAAGTTGCAGGATGACTTACACACAGCTTAGAAAGATAATTCTGTTTTGACAGTAACAAGGGAGGACATTTAAACAGCAGTGGGTAAAGTTAAACGTTTTAAAATCTTCAGATTGGATAAACTGCATCCAAGAGTTTTAAAAGAATTGGTTAATGAGTTCTCTGAGCCATGGATAGTAACATTTAACAAATCTTGGAATACTGGGAAAGTCCCAAAGGGCTTAAAAATAAACAAACAACCTCCCCAGAAAAACCCAGTGCTGTGCCAATATTAAAAAGGGTTTAGATAACTGTAGCCTAACATCAGTACTGTGCAAAATCATGGAAAAGGATTAAGTAAATAAAGACTATTCATGGCAGGTGTTTGTCTAACCTGTTCTTAAAAATCTGTAGCAAGTAGGATTCCATAACCTTCTTAGGCAACCTGTTCCAATACTTAACTATTGTTAGAGCTAGAAAGTGTTGTTTTCTAATATCTAACCAGAATCTCTTGCTGCAAAGTAAGCTGATTACTTCTTGTCCTATTCTCTGTGGATATGGAGAATAGTGGAGCACCATCTTCTTTGCAACAACTTTTACATATTTGAAGACTGTTATGTCCCTCCTCAGACTTCTCTTCTCTAGAGTAAACATCCCCAGTTCTTTCACTGTTTCCTCACAAGACATATTTCCTAAACTACTACTTCTCTGGACTTCACGTTGTTCACATCTTTTTCTTAAAGAGTAGTGCTCAAAGCTGGACACAGTACTCCAACCGAGGCCTCACGAGTACCAAATAGAATGTATCAATTATCTCCCATGTCTGATGTATCACACCCTGTTAATACACCCCAGAATGATTTTTGCCTTTTTCTCAGCTGCATCATACTGTTGACTTGTATTCAATTTATAATCCAGTATACCCTCAAATCCTTTTCAGCAGTACTTCTGCCTAGCCAATTATTCCCCATTTTGTGCATTTGATATTTTCCTTTCTAAGTCTAGTACTTTGTATTTGTCTTTACTGAATTTCATGTGACTGACTTTTAGATTTTCTCCAATTTATCAAGGTCATTTTTTATTCTAATCTTGTCCTTCAAAAGTGCTTGAAACCTCGTTGCATGCCATCTGCAAATTGTATAAGCACATTCTCCACTCTGTCCTCCAAGTCGCTATTGAAAATATTGAATAGTACCGAACCCCAGACCAATCACCAGGGGACCCCACTTGATATGCCTGCCTAGCTTCACAGTGAACCATTGATAACTACTCTTTGAGTTTGGTCTTTCAACCGATTGTGCACCCTCCTTATAGTAATGTCATCTAGATTATATTTCACTAATTTGCTTATGAGAATATCATGTAGAACTTCATTGTCAAAAGCCTTATTAAAGTATATATATCATATATCATGTCTACTGCTTCCCCTATATCCACTAGGCTGGTTACTCTATCACAGAAGGAAATTAGACAGGTTGGCATGATTTGTTCATGACAAATTGATATTGGTTATTACTTATCACCTTGTTATCCTACAGATTTGAACAAATCTGTGGACTTCTTTATTTGAGAATATGTTCCAATATCTTTCTAGGTGTCTAAGTTAGGCTGACCGGTCTATGAATTCCCTGGATCCTCCTTTTTTCCCTTGTGAAGTTAGGTATTATATTTGCCGTTCTCTAGTTCTCTGCATTGCTGAACTCATACTTTTCAGAATGTGCCATTTTATAATTTTATACTGTAATTTGATGACTCAGAATCTAAGAACAATTGGACTAGAACTCTTACTAGAAACTTAAGGTCACCACTAAAATCCATTTTCCTGGACTTTAAATAAGGTCTTCCTTGTTGTTATGATGATTTGTTTTTTCTTACTGTTCTGAGGAAGAGAGACAATACGTCTACTAGCACGTACAGTATTTCCATTTATACTTATTATAATCCATCAATTCCTTTTCTGATAGTGGGCATTCACGATAACCCAGTAGTCTGAAGTATTTTTATTTTTCTAACCTCACCAAATCTGCTTGGGCCAAGAGTAGAATTTGAACCCAGGATCTTCAGAGCTAAAACCAAAGACCCTACTGCTAGAGCTCAAGAACTATGTGCATTAGGTAAAACAAGTAACAGATTCATAAATCTCTTATGTGGATCACTCAGGTAGGACAGAGACCACAAATGCTTAGTTTTGGTAACAGAAAAATATTTTATTTTTGCGGCGCTAATATTATTGTTGGAGCCTGACTACTGACACTAAATTTTCTTTTGGAAAATTTGACTACAGTACAGATGTTCTTATCTTCAAGCATATAAAAAAAATGGGTTACTAATTACTGCATGCATCCAAAGCTCCATAAACTGGCAATGCCGTGCGGCATAATAAATTGATGTGTGGTTACAGGGTAACTTTTAAGCATTTTCCTTATATTGTCCGCCTTTGCTGATTATCGTTCTGCTTTGCTTCAGTTCTCACTCCAGTTTGTTACTTATAGTTTCTTCTTCATTTCTGTTCCTACACTGTTGTGGTGTTTAAACAAGGTTCAGTTTTATACAGAGAAGTATAACTACAATAATTAGCTTACTGTGTTTGTAGTGCCTTAAAAGTGTAATTAAAAGTCTGCATGATTGGGAATATTTTGATGATATATAGATATTGCCTTTCACTACATTGGATTTCCCATTTGATTTGAGGCACAGTGAGATTAGTGGCTGCAAATTTATACAAAAGAGCTCAAGATGAAGGAGTTAAATCACTTAACATTGGGCAGTCCCAGTTAATTACTGAACTATTGAAATTAACGTTAGCTAATAGAGACACTAATATTTTTGCCTTAATTTAAAAAAATATATTAATATTGCTGCAAAAAACAAATTTATAAAGATAAGTAGATTACAAAAATCTAGTACGTAAGAGTTATTTGTCTTCATGAATGAAACTTCAGAGAATACAGCAAGGGGTTTTTATATTATTTCAAGTAATGAGATACAAGAGACAATACTTTTGATCAATGTAATATAACACAATATTGAGCAGGTAGAGAAGGAAATCTAGAGGGAGAGGGTGAATTCCCTAATAGATTATCTGTTCAGTTTACATATGTCCTTTTTTTTTTTTGTTAAAAGAATTTGCTAAAGAATACCAGAAACATACGGAATTAAAATAATCTAAGGTAAAAAAACACAAAACTATTGATCAAAACAAGCTATTGAGTTGAGAATTTTTGTGATTGCCTTCATCTATTATTTTCTCAGGAGATGTTCTGTTTAGCTTTATAAAAATAATCAGAAATGGAAGAAAATTGTACGTGTTGTTGTACATAAAAGGAATGTGGTGTGTGAGACTAATGACTATGCATTCAGTTTCTATATTACACCAAATGCAGTGTATTGAGCTGTTTTCCAAATAGCACTTAGAACTCTACAAGTAAGTTATACTTGAAAGGCGTGCTAGATGTTGTAAGTGTGATAGATGTATGCATTCTTTCCTAAAGAGAAAAGCAATGTGGTTTTCATGCATCTTACTATTATCTAGGAATCAATGGAGTATGAAGCTTAGGAAGATAGAGGTTTTTTCCCAGCTGTTGTGTGTGTTACATGTCAGTGATAAACAGAATACTGCATTCCTTCATGTATTGAAGCTGCCGGTGCAATTCATTTCACAGTCACGTTTAAAGCCATGCAACCCAAAGGTACTCGGTGTGGAACCTGAAATGGATTATTTAAAAAATAAACCTAACCTAAAGGAAGATGTATTTTTAAAATATACATCCCAAACAAAACAATACCATTCTCAATTCCCCCACTTAACCCCAAGTATTGCAAATCCCAAAACCAGGACACTTGTTTCCAAAGTAATATTCTTAGCATTTTTTCCAAACACTTTACAAAAGAGGATAGGTGGTATGATTCCTGTTTTATAGATGGGAAACTGAGGCACAGAGCTGTGAGACACCTTGTCCAAAATCACGTAACAGGTCAATATTAGAACTATGAATATACCCCAGCTCTCTGGACTTCCTGCGCATTGCATTATGCACTTAATGTTGCTAACTGATCAAAATGTAATCACTTATAACTTTGTTTATAAAACCCGAGTATTTTAAAAACAAGAGAACGAATAATTAAGCTGTCAGAAATCATACAATGCTCACAAATTAAACAGTCTTTGCAAGTATAAAGAAATTGCTGTTTCACCACAACATGTAATAACCTTATCACTGGCCCATGGATTATTGGGTTTTTTATGTATTTTTTTCTTGATATTTTGATCTATGTTTTTAAAGAAATGTGCTAAAATATATCAGTGACTCTAAAATTGTTAAAGTGCTTGTAATTGCTGCTTTTGAGGATAACACTGTATATGTACGGAGGAAGTAAATATGTAATTTATTTTTGGTAGAATTACTTGCATGTGTGGACTTGCATTACATAATTTTTATGTTTTGTTTTCCAACAATTTATGTGGTGGTTACTTTTTATCAATATATTCAAAATACGCTATTTATTTTGAGTGTGTAGAAACAGAAGCTTTTCTGCCACATCTTAATTTCGACGTGGTTTTTTTCCCTCTGATTATATTCAAGGTAGCTTCCTCCTAACAATATAGTAGGTACATGCAAGTAAGTAATTATGGGGAGAGATTCAAAAAATGCCTAAGGGGGGTTAGGAAAACAAGAGCCACTGAAAGTCATCTAAATCCCTCCTATGTCCCTGTGGTGCTTTTGAAACTTTCCCCTTTAGTTTGCTTTTGGAGAGCTTTAGATGTAAGGAATCTCATGTTCTTTATTAAAATTATGTGGGACCCGTACAATCTTTGTCTACTGTACAACGGAAGATTTTAATTTTGCTACATATTTAATTAATGAGTAATTATTACTATAAGGAAACATCTGTTTATTTCAGATAGTGGGTTTGTGTTCAGAATGACAGCAAGTTTAGGATTCTGAATAGATGTTATTCTTCCTAAAATGTAAGAACTGTTTTCTGATTCTGAAAGCTGACTATATTTTAAAGAATCTTTATTGAGGTTGCAGGAACAAACGATCCCAATGTGTAGAAAGAATAGTAAATATGGCAGGCAACCAGCTTGGCTTAACAGTGAAATCCTTGCTGATCTTAAACACAAAAAAAGAAGCTTACAAGAAGTGGAAGATTGGACAAATCACCAGGGAGGAGTATAAAGATATTGCTCAGGCATGCAGGAGTGAAATCAGGAAGGCCAAATCACACCTGCAGTTGCAGCTAGCAAGAGGTGTTAAGAGTAACAAGAAGGGTTTCTTCAGGTACATTAGCAACAAGAAGAAAGTCAAGGAAAGTGTGGGCCCCTTACTGAATGAGGGAGGCAACCTAGTGACAGAGGATGTGGAAAAAGCTCATGAGCAGTGTTTTTTTCGCCTCTGTCTCACGAACAAGGTAGCTCTCAGACGACTGCACGGATAGCACAACATGGGGAGAGAAAGAAGAGTTCAGGATTTTTCTAATAAGAAAACTGCATGACTAACAGGTTCAAGGGGCCGGATGCTCTGCATCCAAGGGGTGCTAAAAGGAATTGGCTGAATTGTGATTGCAGAGCCATGGCCCATTACTTTGAAACTCATGGCGTAGGGGGAGGTACCTTGGCTGCCTGAAAAAGGAAAGTAGTGCGCATCTTTAAAAAAGAGAAGGAGGAGGATCCGGGGAGCTACAGGCCAGTCAGCCTCACCTCAGTCGCTGGAAAAATCATGGAGCAGTTTCTCAAGGAATCAATTCTGAAGCACTTAGAAGAGAGGAAAGTGATCAGGAACAGTCAGCATGGATTCACCAAGGGCAAGTGCTTACGTTACTTCATTCTATAGATCTACTATTTTCTGCAGTTAAAACCACAGTTTGGGTTTATGTGCTAGAAAATGTAAGACATTTTAATTAAAGCCTTGTAATTATTATCTGTGTTAATAGCCTTGACTAGTATAGGCCAATTTATGTTCATAAAGTATTAGAAACTGAGCTAAGAAATGTTACCGTCCATTTTATGAATACTTTATAAATCCTTGCCAAACTAGTTACTTGTAAGGAGAAATATCCAAGCATGGTTTCGCTGAAAATTCCTAATAAAAGTTTGTGCTGAAAATGCTTCTATAGACTGAGTATCTGAGATTAGAATGCCTTGGATATCTGGTCTACAAAATTGGTTTTAATATGCTTAAACATCAGTCCTAAACTGTGAAAATATGTAGTTCAGTCTCCCTGAGAAAAGTGCCTTTTATTTAAGACCATCATGTTGATCTTACTAGATCTATATAAATAAATATGATATTTCTTTAACAAAAAATCCAAATTCTGAAAGGCAGTTATAAATTTTACAAGATACAAAAGAAAATTTAAAAATAAACAAAACAGATCAGTAAGCTTGTTTCTGTTGTTAATTTTAAAAAAATCCCTTTAGCACTTTGATTGATAGAAGGTTAGTTTCATTATGGATCCTTGACTTTCCCTTCTTTGGATTCACTAAATCATAGGAAAGAGTCTTTTGCTGCATGTAGACTACTGTATTATTAATCTTTGGCTTAAAGGCAGAAGATGAAATCATTCTCTGAAGGAAACATCCTGGTAAGAGACATTTTTTAAATGGAATAGGCATTCTCTGCCTGGCAGTTCAGTCACTAACCAAACAGAACAGCAATTGGTTTTGCCTGATATGTAGGAAGATTCTTTTTAACTGACATTATTTCTTGCCCACACATTTTCTGCCTTTCTCTTTATTTGTTCTAATATTTCAGTCATGATGACTAATTAACAATTTTACCTGCTAGAAATCAAGTTGAATCTGATTAATGTTGGTTAATTTTGAAATCAAGGCTGAAATTCTGAGTTTGCATGGAAATTTCTAGTACATTTTGCATGTTGGCATAAAATAACATGCCAGCCACACTATTTCCTATTTTGAAAGCATATGACTCATGTACCCTAAAGATACTTCTCTCCATGTAAATAAATTTCGTATGTTCAGCAGAGAATTGCTTTGCATACTTCTGGGTTTCTTGGAAATGAGTGTCTTTTAAAGGAGACACAATAGAAGTCATGCTTTTGTAACTTTTAAGCAAACATTAGCCCTAGGACTTTTGACTTTTACACACTCCTTTGGAGAAAAATTGATTTTTTGTAACTTGCATGTTGTATACTATTTATAAAGGTACAACACATTTATGAAACCACAGCACTTATCAGGGACTTGTTAGCATGTGGCTGAAATGTTTCATTAAAGTTTAACATCTGTAGATTGCTAGGCATATTATACAGCAATTTCTGATTTTGTTTTTAGGAAGAAAAGTCTGAACCACGTATTAATCATTTCTGTGATGGTTCTGAAGCAGGGAATGGCTTCTGGTGGTGACAGAGTGCATCCTTTGAATCCATAAAAAGATAAGTAGGAAGAAGAGAAATTGGAACTATTGATTGATATTGTTCAGCTGATGGGGTTTCCTGATACCCCTGAAGTCTAATGGATTTTACATCACTAACATCACTGGAATGGTATGAAAATTGGACACCATCTTTTCTTGGCAGAGTTATTGTGAAATAAATTGGTTAGGTAAGATTTGCTGACCACATAAAATGTTTCCCATCTCCTCATCCCCAACCAAAAACTTAAGTCACCAGTTGAATCTTAGATCATTTTGTAAGATTTTTTCTTTTATTTACATTTTTCTTCTATGCTTCTTTTAATTAAAAAGGTGATGGTTTCTACACTGCAGAGGGAATTAAGAGACTGAGAATCTACAAACTATTGCTGCAAGGAGAACTTGTAATTATTGCAGGGGGGAAAGGGCACAGTTTCAAATTCACTTTTCTCCTCCATCATTTTCTTCCATTTTTGCCATATGATATAAGTTGTATTCAAGTACTGCCAAGGCAATTATACATTCAAAGTACACACACCTATAACTCTGACCAAAGACAATGACAGTTTTCTGTCTTAATGGACTGCAGGATTGCACACTGGGTGCTTTTGTGACGCCATGTGTCAGGTTGCACCTTGTAAATTATTAAATGAGTTGTCGAAGCTTCTGAATAGAAAGATGCAAATTTTGCCAAACTGTGGAATATTCCTTCCTTTTTTTAATGTCATTTTGTTCACAATCTTACTGCATTGCCTCATGCCCTTAATGAAGAGCACTGACAGCTGTGGGATATTCATCCAATTTAGGACTAGACCATGGTTGGTCCTAAAGCAGCTGCATAGGATGAATATGGGGAGTAATACACACTCTCTCCTTGCATGGCCTACCTGCATCCGGGTGCCGGGTATCGAGTGGGGGTTGACAGCAGGCTATATATGCCCATTGCTCCTCCCTGTGAGGATGTGAGCCGGGAAGAGGATGGGGAGGGGCAGGAAGTGGGAGATGCCTGGACTTCTCATCCTGACAGTGTTGCTAACTATTGTGATTTTTTCATGAGTGTCACAATATTTGATTATTTGCCTCAAGCTCCAGCTCCTGTAGTCAGATGATTAGATGATGATCTCTGCTTTCATTTTAATCAAAAGTTAGTTTCTAGCTCTTGTGATTAGAGAGAAAAGCTTGGAAATGGGACCCAAGTGTATGATAAAAGCTCAAAAATCAGGAGACAAAATGAGAGAACTCAAATGACATTATTATTTTTAAAATCGTATTTAACCCAATCTCATTATTTTGGGAGGGGGAAGGGCATGGCTCGTGCAGTACTGGTTCCCTCATAACACACTGCCTGGTGGAGGTAGCAGAGTGTGAATGGGGCGGAAGTATCTGCACCAGGTATAAAGTATCTGCACCAGGTATAAAGCTGGTGAGAATTACACCCTTATACCCTCTGGGAGTAAGAGGGGATCCTCTCCAAGTCACAGATCTTAGCCTGTTCCTGAGCTGGCATCACTGTGCACCACTCCCTGCACGTGGTATTGAGCAAAGTTTAATTTAGCAAATAATGATCCTGGTTACAAACCATCTGATAAGCAATTGAGAGGATAGTGCTGGATTGTCTAGATTTCTGAATCTTTAGCTTAGTTTTAAAAATCAAGTGGTGAGTGTTACCCTGAGTAGGGACTGTGAAAATGTGTTACATTTATTAAGTTAACTCCAAACTTTCCAATGTATGTGCCCAAGTTCATCTGTTGGCCGCTAGATTAAGTAGCCTGATTTGTCAGAGGTTTGGTAGCTGTTGTTGAGCTTGAACTCACTGGAGGTGAATTTTGAAGTCAATGGGAGCAGTATGTGCTCAGCCACCCTGTAAATCAGGCAACCTGCTTCATGCTTAAATGTGGATTTAAGTGCCTCGCTTTAGGCACCCATATTAAAAAGTTTGGTCTTAATGTGGCATAATATCTCCACATCTTATCCTCATGAGGCTATCTTAAATCTTCTGAAATGGAATGGTTCTGGCTCAGTCTGAGCTCAGCGATACTGTACCGTTATTGACTCAAAAGTACGTGGTAATTTCCAGTACAATATGAATGTCACTTCACTTTGACTTGTTTTTGTCTTCCATATTTCCTGTATGCCCACATCAAATAAGACTACCTTGATGTTTTTGTCTTTTGTGATAGAAGAACAAATTCCATTTCTAAATCTACATACTAAAATATCTATAGCTCAAGTGTTCTTACTCTCATCTAAACATGTTAAGGTATTTTATGAAAGACCAGCAGAGAGATGTAAAAGAATTCTAGCAATCCAAACACTTGAGGTTGATCTTGATTTTCTTACTTAAGCTAAATTCACATTGAATTCAATCATATATCTAAATACAGTAGAAATTTTGCTTGGGTATGGGTTTCAGGAATAGCTCCTTGGAGAGTATCTGAGAATCTGGCTACCTTCAAGTTTAGAAGGAATTAATTCATACTTTTTAAAGCTTTTTTCATGACATGGAGTTCTTCTAATTACAACCTCACTTTGGTTTATTTTCACTTCTTCATTAAAGATGGTCCCAGAGGTATGTAACTTTTTAAACTGAATTTGAATCCAAATTTCCCACAAACGTAGGCAGTGTTTTGATTATGGGTCATCTCTAATCTAGAAGATAATGGAATATATCATATGCAGTAGATAGCTGTTCTGCTCCTTTAATCATCATCATCATAAAGGCAAAGAAAAAAGCCTTAAGAGCCACCTATTCCATGAAGGGTTCTTGTTACATGGAGTTTGGTTTTTTTGCCTTGAATTTGCATTTACCTCTAGAATCGCTGCACTACGAGTATGTAATTGCTTTTTAAAGCTGTTTGGGATACCTACATTATGAACGGCTTTATATAAAGTCATATTAAATTTAGCTGTATGGAATAGTTAGATGATGAGTATCACAGGGTGTGATTGCCTTCCAGCACCCTCTTCTGGCTAAGTGTGGCTTTCCAGGAACTTCCTGTCTGTTTCCCATGTCAGGAACTCAATAACTCCACTTCAGGTCCTCTTGATTCAATAATACTCTCGTTGGGGCTGGTTTATTATAAAACCTCGTACAAAATAGCCCATAACAAAAGTCCCAAATAAACAAAAGTTTCTTCTGGTCTTCAATGTTCCCTTGTGCCATTTTCCCAGTCCCTTCAGGGTTACTTCTCAGTCTCTGTCTCTCTCTCCTTATGGCAGGAGACCTCTGCTCTCCTCCTGGAGCTGGGTAATTCAGGCAGTTGTTACCTCTCTCTGTAGGCCAGGAATGCCCAGTTCTCCTGCATCTGGGTTGTAATTTAGTCCAGTGCACGACCGTAGCCAGCTTCTCCCTCAGCTGTCCCACGTAATTCTCAGGATCAGAGGGTTTGGTAAGTGTCTTCTGCTGGTATTTGACCTTTTATTGAGGGACTAGGCAGGGTATATGCTAGTTCTCGTCCCTGATTGTTTGGGTAAGAGAGGAGCCTTGCCATGCTGTCTGCACAAGGCTCCTCGGATCCTTAAAGATACAGTGACAAGCATCACTCATTCCCAAAACAGCTTCCTCTCTCTCCATATCCCTGTTCCATCCTTATATTGGACCTCTTATATCCATAAACAGCCATGCCACATGTTGGAGGCTGGACTGACAACTGGGCACTACTGCCTTTAAGGGGCAGACTACCCTGTCGCAATGAGATTTTATGGTTGGAAAGAGGTAGGGGTAGGACTACAAAACAAAACATTTTTTTTTAATTCCAGTCAATTAAAAAGGAGTCTCTGGTCTATTTATACTGGATCCTAATGGGCAACTGAGGCAAATACTCACTACTAGTAGTAGTGTTGTCTAATACAGTAATTAGAACAAGGACCTGGGAATCAGGATTCCAGGGGTTCTGTTCCTTATTTGCTACTGATCTGAGCAGGGAGGTGTTACCTTGGGCAAGTCACTTGACTCCCATAGATCTGTTTACCCATGTGTTAATTGAGTATGATACTTGCATATTTCTGTTTTTGTTGTTACATTACAAGTTAATGTTTGTGAATACTCTGAGAACCTTACATTAAAGACACTATATACAAACACCAAGTGCGAAAGACTGTATTTGTCTTCGATAATAATGCAACCCCTGAATTAACTCCTACATAGATTTAAGTGGGGAGAAACACGGCTTATTCTTTGATTTAATACCAAGCACATTAGGTACCGAAGCAATATTTGCATGTCCAACTGCAAATACCTTAAGTATGCCAAAATTGTGGCATATAATTTGGTGATGAAGATTAAATGGATATTTAAAAAATGGAAGTCCATTTGCCAACTAATTCACTGCCAAGAGTAAGTGCTGCTGTTACTGTGTTCTGTGAATAACTTGGTGTTCTATAGGTGATCAGGAAGAAAATCAGATTTAGTTTCTATAACTAATCAGTATGCAAACGAATCTACAATTCCCTACTTATTTGGAATTAGAGTTCTTTGTATAGTATTGATACACTCCTGGAATATCTGATTTAAATAAACAAACACTTCACCTGGAGACATGCTTGGGAATATAACTGGAGTTAAAGGAGCTTAGTATTTTCGGATCTGATTTTCAGTGGCATTCAATTTTCCGTAGCATATGCAATCTTCTAATATATTACTATTATAATTACAGAATTGTTTCTGTAAATAATAACTAATGGTGACTTATTTTCTGACTCCATTAAGGCAAGAGGTTGTAATGGAACTTTAAGTTAATACTGTACAATTTCCTGTTCTATTTACAACATGAATTAAATGTAATGACTCCTAATGAAGTCAGTGGCAAACTCCCACTGGCTTCAGTTGACACAAGATCAGGCCCAATGTCAGTTGTGAATGCTCAGCCTCTCTCAGGATCAGGTCCTGAATAAGAAGTGATTCATGTTTCTGTTAATATCTGCTCTTTAACATGACAAGAAGGAAACGAATTTCTGGGAAACGGGGTTGAAGTAGGTGTGTATTTAGATAATGAGGTGTTGTGTAGGGGAAAAGTTACATATGTGCAACATTTACTTTTCTGGTCTTTGTTTTCCTCCTCTATAAAAGCATAGTATACTGTAACTAACTGGGTATGCTAGAGAAAAATACTGTAAATTTTTATGTAATTGTAATTGCTTGAAGTAACACAGATTTGTTTTATAATCCATGATATGCATTTTGTTTGTTGATGTCTCATTCTGTCAAACAGTGTTGCAGTCTAATAGGTCTGTTTCTTCTTCTCTGTTTCTTTCAGGATATGAAAGAAATCAGGCATGATGGAAAAGTGTTACCTGCAGGACTGTGTTGAGGACTACTTGAATTGTTAGTGTCTAGCACAGAGGGCTGCTTAGCTATTGGTTCAGCGTGGCGTGAGGGATTTTTATTGTAAACATTAAAAATTACTATGTCCAAGAAAAGCCGTGCCAAGGGAGAGAGGTCCGACATGGAGATAGAAGCAGTTCAGGCTGCTAATGAGGAGCTACGGATTAAACTGACCAACATCCAGATAGAATTCCAGCAAGAAAAAAGCAAGGTATGTGTCTGCATGCTCTAAGAATGCTTCGAAGTGGTATGTTTGGTTCTGAACCAGCAGACAATTTGACCCCAGTGTCTCTCAAAAACAATGTACTTTCCGAATGAGTTGATATTGGCTTGGATCTGCGCACTGTCCTATGGACTGAACACTGGCTGAGGGACCGTAGCCAGAATGAAATGCATAAAGAGAAAAGTATTAAACAGTGAGTTGTGTAGTGAAATGTAATTGTACGAGGTCCAGTCTTTAAAATCTTCATTAGTAACCTGCCAGAGGGAGTAAATGTCTGTCTGTTAAATTTGCAGTGTTGCTAAATCGAGAGGTATTAACAAAATGTGACTAAAGGAAATAAAGTGAATGATCAGGAGGTTTGTATCAGAGCTTAGTATTTGAAACTCTGAAAGGAATTGAAGGGAAAGTTGAACTCCTGAGTCACATTCAAAGTATTCCACTTAAGTGCATATGCAGAATGCAGACTGACTGTGAAAATCATTGATGCAGTCCTGATTTGACCTCATTAGGTTGCATGTGATTTGGCTATTTGCATTTTGAACAGCAGTCTAAATGTTTCTCTTTGCATTATGCTTGCTCCAGATATGTGAATAATCAGTGGCATACCCAAGAGATTTTGTTCATTCATCAATTATATATGTTTAAACAGCTGTTCGCATGCATAATTTTATTTCCTTGCATCATCTCAGAGGTGGATGGACCACTAGGTTTGGGGGAGGGATAGCTCTGTGGTTTGAGCATTGGCCTGCTAAACCCAGGGTTGTGAGTTCAATCCTTGAGGGGGCCACTTAGGGATCTGGGGCAAAAATCAGTACTTGGTCCTGCTAGTGAAGACAGGGGGCTAGACTCAATGACCTTTCAAGGTGTCTTCCAGTTCTAGAAGATAGGTATATTTCCTATTATTATTATTTATTTATTTATTCATTGAGGACCATCAGGGCACTTGACTCCCTACAAAACGCACTGAATTTTATAGACTGCCAGATCTACTCCAGGTATTTTTTCTGCAGTTAAAGGTAGTCTCAGAAGTGTTATATGTAACCCATAGCATGAATAAATATGCGTGAGATAATCATGTAAAGAAGAAATTCTGATCTCTCTGCTAAATTTTTCACATAGCTGAGTAAAAGATTTCACATGCATTCCTGTGCATGCAGGTTCAGAGACCTGTAATCAGTGCAAACATTTCATCATTACCCACTAACACTTCCAGGTGGCTCCCATTGTCTTTTTCCATCATTATTTTTAAGGTAGATTTTGAAGCAGAAGCAAAAATTTCTCTCTGCCATTTACAATATATAAAAATGGTCTCAAATGTAACATTTTTTTTCTGCTTGGTCTTTCATCTGAAGACTGTTCTCCACTGGAATGGGAGAATCTTCATAAGATCTTTGGAGTTGTGATTCTGCATTAGCTGATCTCCAGCTCTACTTCCTCTTCTGTGCCCTCTATAACTTTCTGAGAGGGTAATGATGCTGGATCTTAGGTTTTGGCAGCGTAGACAAAGCCTTAGACAGTCTTACTATTTTATATAATTAATTTAAATAAAATGTTGCAGATGAAAATCAGATTTTCTTTTCTTTCAAACAAACTCTTACTCAGTTGCCATAATAAAATCAGTATGGAGCTGGTGGAAAATCAGAATTTCTGTCTCCTAGGAAATTATGACGTTTGTTTTTCATCACAAATTCGGACAAAATATTGAAATGTTAAAATATTTTGCAGAACAGAAAGTTATGAAAAGCCTACGTACAGATAGTAATTTTTACTTCTCCTTCTTGCACATTCGTGCTTAGAGTTTACTTTTAAACTGTGGCATTTGAGCTGCAGCCTGATCCCTTCTTAATGCTTCTCGTGGATTAGTCAGCAGAATTGGTGTGAGAACGGGGTAGTAAATGTTATTGCTATTCTCCTCTTCCTCCCCTTCTGCCACAGATAAAATGAGTAAACTGTGGTGCTGAGGGTGGAGCAAAGCTTTCTGTTCGTCTTAGTACAACAGGAAACTTGCCACCCATTCAGGCCCTGTAAACCCAGGGAGAGAGTGACAATTGTGCTGTAGCCCTGCTATCCTTTTATAGTGCCTCAGTGCTGCTGTGTTTTAAAAGACAATTCTCAGTTTAAATTTCACCATTCTATCAAATTAATCTGAAAAAAAAAAAAATCCCCTCTCACCCCTATGAGTGGTATGTGTTTTCCTCAACCTCGGGTCCTCTACCAGAGGCCTGGGAGTTTGAGGGCTCTGCGCAGTATCTTAGCTGTTCCTAGCACTGCACTTTTCTGGACAGAGAGCTCTGATGTTGTTCCTGGGATCTGTTGGAGCCACTCACCCAGCTTAGGAGTCACAGCCCC
>NC_133773.1:120724563-120771724 GCF_003597395.2 Chelonoidis abingdonii | reverse complement strand
ACTCTCCTAGTTCATGTCACTCTCATATTTGAGGTAGGCAGGTGAAGCGTTAGGGGGTCTTTTGCCCAAGGCCCCTTACTGGAAAGTTGGGTACCAACCGGGATTTGAACCCCAGTCTCTCGTATCAAAGGGCAGTCTCCCGTATCAAAGGGCAGCGCTCTTAACCACTACGCTATCCAGTTGCTATATATTTTTAATTTCTCAGCTATTTTGCTTCATTTTCTTTCTTAAAGTAGCTCATATGTACAGGCAATGCTAGTGGCCTGATTGTGTGACTGTTGCAATATTCTGCCATTAGAGACCATCTGCTTTGGAAGTTACCTTATACTTATATTCTCCCAGCTGGAGAGTTGCCATCCATGGTTCCCAGGGTGGAAACTCAGTGTTTATGAAAGGCAGTATCAGGGATATGTGAATGAAAGAAGCCAGACTGCATTGCCCTAAAATCCAGCACTTTCTTTAATGCAGCCAGAGCAATTGCACTGCAATACCTGTATCCTCTACAATGTGGGTGACACCATCCACACTTCATGTCCCCTACTCTACCTCAAACCACACACCCCTGCCATCCAAGTAGTGAGGGAGGGGATGCTACATAGTCAATGTGTCTAATGGAGGAGTACAAGGGTAGACGTGAGTAACAGTAAATCTGAAAGTATTAGGCCATACTGGTTGTTTCTTGTTGTCAGGGTATAGGGACTGAGGCAGAAGATTAAATCCTGGTTCTACTAACGTTAATGGGGCTAGGATTTCACCTAGAGAGAAGTGGGTTTGATTGACGGAATGACCTGGTGTGCTATGTCACTGAGTCCTCTGTACTATTGGATCAAGTACAAGGTTGTGCTGTGTCTGAGCTGGACAAGGATACTGCAGGAAATTTGGCAGCATTTTGGTAGCATATGTAAAGTAATGGAGAGTTCTCTGTCAAAATGTGGATACAACTGAGTCCTGGGGGATTAATTCTTTTTATGGAGTAACTTAAACTGAATAATGAAAAAAAACTAACTGAAATTCAAGATATAAATAAACAATTTCAGGAGGCAAGAAGCACTCACTGTTCTTAGAGAACCTAAATGAATGAAATGGCTTTACTGGCACAGAGGTGAATGGCAAAGTATTGAGGCTGCTCAAGAAACGGTTCAGTGGCATCTGGAACATGTATAATGGGGGGAGGGATAGCTCAGTGGTTTGAGCATTGGCCTGCTAAACCCAGGGTTGTGAGTTCAGTCCCTCAGGGGGCCATTTGGGGATTGATTCTGCTTTGAGTAGTGGGTTGGACTAGATGATCTCCTGAGGTCCCTTCCAACACTAATGATCTATGATTCTAGGGAAACAAAGTCTTTTGAGGTGTTAATTAACTTAATTTTTAAAGAGAAACTTGCTGAGCTTTCAGTTCATCTGCAGATTTGACACCATCAGCTCAGGATTGAACAAAGACTGAATGGGCTGCCAAACTACAAGAACCAGTTTCTCCTCTCCTTGGTTTTCACACCCAGGTGTAGAAACAGGGCCTCATCCTCCCTGATTGAACTAACCTCGTTATCTCTAGCTTGCTTGCTAGTATATACCTGCCCCTAAATTTCACTACATGCTCTGATGAAGTGGATATTTCCCCCCCCGAAAGCTTTCATGCTTCCCAAAACGTCTGTTAGTCTATAAGGTGCCACAGGATTCTCTGCTGCTTTTACAGATCCAGACTAACACGGCTACCCCTCTGATACTTAACTTAATTTAAATCCCTTAAATATGCTGTCTTTCTGTTTAGAGATAGCCATGTATACGTATGTTATATTAATGATTTATCTGAGGAAAAGCCTTCTAAATTTACCTGGGACATAATTATCTCCTAACATCATTAGATAACAAGTTAGAAATGTTCTTAGCTGCTTGTATAATCATTAAGAGGATATATTTCAGTCCCAGATTACTTTATGAATTGTGACACTTTTAAAAATTAACTTTAACATATTTCTATACACTAAAAAACAATGGCTTTTGTGAAACCAGATCTTACCTGAGCCATCACAAACCAGAGTATGTCTCCCCAATGGGCTGTATTTGTTGTTGAACAACTTAAACTGCAAATTCACTCGTGTGTGTGCATGCATGATGATCCTTAAAATGCAAAACAAAGCAGAGAAGAGTGTAGTTCAAGTATGTGTCAGTGTGGATCTGGGCATAGATGTGTATGCGCCTCGTGTAAGAGATTGCTATTCAAAAAAAATCCAGTGTCCATCATGGTCTTTCACATTGCCTGTGCCTCCTGAAGCTCCCATACAAAGTCATAAAAGAAAGCGTGGCCACCTGTGGCAGCAGGATAGAACCAGCGAGTCTCTGATCCACTAGTTCTTAGTTTTTGGCTAAACCTTCTACAAATCTTCTAAAAACCTTCATAGCTCATATCATTTACCTTGACTTATGACTGCTGTGGTCATATCTACTTGTCTGGATCAAGGATTGTAGGTTAGACCTGCTCCCTTCATATGGTATACTCTAAACCTTCAAGCTCCGTCCATCCTGCGATGAGTTAATCCACTTAAAATGTTGGCACAGTTAGGTGCCTCTTCTGCTTAGGAGAATCGCTTATACTGAGAAAATGTTTGGTGTACCGTCATTCTCCACTAGGATAAGAACATAAGAATGTCCATACTGGATCAGACCAAAGGTCCATCCAACCCAGTAGTCTGTCTGCTGACAGTGGCCAATGCCAGGTGCCCCAGAGGGAGGGAACCTAACTGGAAATGATCAGTGATCTCTCTCCTGCCATCCATATCCACCCTCTGACAAACAGAGGCTAGGGACACCATTCCTTACCCATCTTGGCTAATAGCCATTAATGGACTTAACCTCCATGAATTTATCTAGTTCTCTTTTAGACCCTGTTATAGTCCTAGCCTTCACAATCTCCTCAGGCAGGGAGTTACACAGGTTGACTGTCTGCTGTGTGAAGAAGAACTTCCTTTTATTTGTTTTAAACCTGCTGCCCATTAATTTCATTTGGTGGCCTGTAGTTCTTGTATTATGGGAACAAGTAAATAACTTTTAATTATTCACTTTCTCCGCACCACTCATGATTTTATACACCTCTATCGTATCCACCTTTAGTCTTCTCTTTTTCAGGGATACACAGGCTGAAGCTCCACCTTCTGGAGCAATCTATGAAGGTCTCATCTGACCCTGAGGAGATGAGCCAGCATCATCCAATAGCCGATCTAAGAGAAAAGCAACACCATTGACCAGTGCAGAGAAGTCAGGACCAAGAGAATAATCAGTACCAGCACTAGCACAGATGTTCAACGTGCCGAAGCCAATCTTAACATCAGTGGCATCAAAGCTAGCACTGATGAGGCAGCTCCAAACAGAGGCAAATACTATAAATAAATTCAATGGGACCTGCATGGTGTCAAGGGCTGGGGAGAAGTAGTGGTCTATAGCAGTGTACCCTGCTGGCACTGGCTCTGGCAATACACCTCTTGGCATCAATGCCTACCATGGAGTATGAGCTGGGGGGGACAACATCATCAGTGCTAAAGCACCGACTGGTACTGATAGTGCCATACACTTTGCTGCTAGCCCTAGAGGTCTGTTCGTTTTCACTGTAAGTGGGACATAGGTTCTCCTGGTCTTCAGAGAGCCCTCTCCTTGGGGGTCAGTGATTGACACCATGGAGAGATCTTCAGCTTTCCCTGCAGGGCTCTGCCACCACCAGCCTGTCAAGACTGGCACTGGACTGGCCAATACCCAGTGAGCCAGACATACTCCTATAGTGTGTTACCATAGAGTTACTGGGGTCCACCATCTTATACAATGAGAAGCTGCTCTTCATCGCACTGAGGGAAGAGAAAGAGGTCATACTCCCCATCAGTGTCTCTGGCTAGCCTACAATTGCTGGAATACCAAGAGGAATCAGATCCACAGGCAAAGAAACACCAGCAGCCTGTACTACTGCCAAATCACTTCTTGTCTTTGGGTATGTCTACACTGCAGTAAGAAACCTGCAGCACCAAGTCTCAGAGCCTGGTCAGCTTACTGAGCTTGGATGATGGGGTTATAAAATCACAGTGTAGACTTTAGGTTTCAGGCTGGAGCCCAGGCTCTGAAACCCCACTGGAGAGAGGATCTCAGAGCCCAGATTTCACCCTGAACCCAAAAGTCTATTCTGCAATTTTAGAGCCCCGCAGCCTGAGCTTTATGAGGCCAAGTGAGCTGACTCAGGCCAGCTGCAGCTGTGCCGTGAGTCTTTTATTTCAGTGTAGACATACCCTTTTGTTTCCTGATGAAGCAGAATCCTTTGCCTAGTAATGATGCCTGACAACTTTAAATTGTTCCAGGCAGGGCCGGCTCTGGCTTTTTTGCAGCCCCAAGCATTGAGCAGCAAAGCAGGAAAAAAAACCAAACTCTGCAGGGTAGCTGGAACGCGGGTGCAGGGGGACTCCCTGTGCTGGGGAGGAGGGAGTTGGAGCAGGGAGAGAGTGGGGGGGCAAGTTTCAGCGGGACACTCGTCAAGTGGCCCCAACCGCCGCGCTGCCTGCTGGAAGGGCTCTGCGTGTTCCGGTCAGCAGGGAGGGAAGGACGCAGGCTGCCCTGCCAGGCTTGCTGCAGACCTGGCACCAGCTGGGGCAGAAGGAGCACGCAGCTCGCTCCCAGCAGGGCGCTCCCCTCCTCCGTGCTGCCACCCCCTACAGGGCGGCTGGATTGGCGAACAAAAAAAAAAAAGCATCTGTGCCGCGCTAGGATTGAGCAGAATGCTGCCCCGTAGAGTCTGTTGCCCCAAGCACGAGCTTGGTCAGCTGGTGCCTGGAGCCGGCCCTGGTTCCAGGAGCTTTTTGTGAGGATTGCCGAGACTCTGCAGAAAGAGACGTCATTCGTATAGCAGAAATCCCACTACCTATTTGACATCCTCAGCTTCTGGCCCAATTAGGATTGCTCTCACCATAAATGAGGTGCTACTTGATCCAGCTAATGTCTTGCCGATGCTGGCCATGATAACACTCGATGCGATGCAGGTAGAGAAGAGGGACCAAATATCTCCAGTTGGGTTTGAGTGCTTCTGTGCTCTCTCCAACTCAGGCTCCTTAGTCAAGTTGGAAATAGAAGAGAAAAGTACAAAGATCCCAATTCCAAGATCTATTTGGGAGGAAATCATACTCCTCTGCCTGTCTGCAATTGCATGTGGGTAATGGCCAGGCCTTACTGGTTGAATGTGACTGCCTAACCTCGGAAAGGGTGACGCCCTTCCTCATGAAGCTCCCGTACAATGATAGGGAAGAGCTAATCAACATAAGGAAGGTCAGGTAGTAGCAGACACCAGAGTGAGACACCACAACTGATACCTCAGACACCACAGCGAGGTCTGTGGCCACAGAAATGGCAATGTTTAGAGCATTATAGCCCCCAGCACCGTGTATCTCAAGAGAGGTACAAGCTAAAGATGAGGATTTTCCCTTTGAGAGCGCAGAGCTATTTAGCAACTGAAGAAAATGCTCTATACTCTTTAAAGACTCAAAGGCCACTTTGTGGTGCTTACGGATTTACATCCCAGCTCTATTTTGCAAGCCATGCTGTATGCAAGCCTACCTGAGGCCACAGATGCATCCGACCACCACAGGCCACCAGAATATGACGCCAAGAAAAACTCAAAGTACAACGAAGGGCCCCAATATTCTTCTCCTCCTCATCAGCAGCAGCACGCTGCACTCTTATGACACATCAGCAAATTTATGGAGCCGCATCAGATCCAGTCAAGTGATCACCTCTTTTGAAAGCTGCCTTGCCCTGTTCCATCAGGTGTGATCAGCCTTGATGTCAGACAGATGGGTGTCAGAAATCATTGCCCATGACTACCACATCCGCTCCACGGTCCATTCTCACAAAAGCCTGTTACAGACAGAAGTGTCCTCATTGCTTCATCTAGGAGCCACAGAGGAGGTTCCACCAAAGGTCAGGAGATGGAGTGCCTACTCCTGATATCTCCTCATTCAGAAGCATTTTCTGTCTCTGCTATTCTTTTCTCTTCCCTTTTGTGTTTGTCTAGTTTTGTCTTCTGGGAAACAGAAGGAGCAGCAGCGACAGCTTCAGCCCATCTTAACTGACTTCTCTTTTTCTCAAAAGGACAGTTATTACCATCTTAGCTACCATCTAAAAGACTGTCAAAAAGGGTATTTTTCTCTTCTAAAAACTCTCTGCAGCTAAAGAGAAAGGGATGTTGTTAAAGTGAAAGCCTTATTTAATATTGTGTCTTTCAAATTCTTGCCCAGTTTAACTTCTTTTCTGTATCTCTATTCAAAAGTTACAAAGGATTTTTAATGGTGTGTTTGCCATGGTGCTAAGCAGGATGAGTCTTCTGAATACCAAACTCCGAACCTTGTATAAAACTATTTATTATGGTGGACAGTGGCTGAGTTATATTAACATTCTTGGCCCATATATTCTACCTAAATTAATGCAACAGTGGTAGCATTGTTTAGGTATGCATGGTCATTGCAGTTCTACTTTTGGTCTTAAATTTTACAAGCTTTGAGATCTTGAAACAGCACCTGGGATTCAGCCTAATTGAGATGTTTCACCCCAGTGTACTCTGTGTATTAGTTTTATGATTTCTAAATTACTTGGCTTCTTGACATATTTCTTTTGGGTGTGGAATATTGGCACCTCCAAGATGGACTCAATAGGCAATACAGTGCTATGACTGAAAAGTGAGTTTTTAAAACTTAACTTTTTTGACGTATGAAACTTAAGAAAACAACATGGTGTTGTTATAGGAGCAATAATACTTTTAAATCTTCCTTTATATTAAGTAAAGTATGGAAAGCTGTATGTAATCTAAAGAAGAATTTAGAACACAGCTATTGATAAAAAACAAGAAAGAGATTACTTGGAAGAACTGAATATATATAAATCAGTAGTTCTGTCTGATGTATATGCCAAGTACAGAGGGATTTATCTAGTTAACTTTCTGAACCATAAGCAATTTGTAGAGAAATGAAGAGGTACCAGAGAATTGAAGGGGGAAAACAAATATAGTAACCATCTTCAGATAAGGAAGAAAAAAAGATTTTGGTGAATCCCATCCGTGCTTGTATTAGATAATATTAAAAATATATGCTTCAGGGCACAAGTTAACCACTAACTGCCTGGAGTTAGAAAGAAGCTTTCTCTTTGGGTAAATATCAGAGGGGTAGCCGTGTTAGTCTGGATCTGTAAAAGCAGCAGAGAGTCCTGTGGCACCTTATAGACTAACAGACATTTTGGAGCATGAGCTTTCATGGGCGAATACCCACTTCGTCAGATGCATGTGACTTTGGGTAAGTTATTCCATGATTGTGTGTTGGGTTTTCTTGAAGTATCTGAACCTGACCAGTGGTTAGAGGCAGGATATATTGAAAAAGATGGATATTCTGATTTGCTAGTTGTATGTTTGTGTTTTGTAAACCTACATTCTCAATCCCTAGTAAAATAATGGGGGGGGGGAAAGAGAGTACTTGTAAGCATCTGAAGAGTAACAAAATATGAACAATAAGCAGCAGAAAATTATAAAGAATAAATAAGGCCAGCCTCATTTTGATTATAATGTAAAATTAGTATATGAAGAAAATACAGTATATTTGATCATTTGATTTCTGAAACAGTAACACATGATTCAGTAGGGAGAGGGAGAAGGCATATGATCCAAGGATTGACAGACTTCTTTATGGTTAGGAAGAGCGTGTAATAAAGCACATTAATTAAACTGACAGATGGCAGCAAGCTGAGAGATGGTATGGATAGAGATACAACACAATGGGACCGAAAAGTGTTACAAATATAGCTAGAGATAACAATATAAAATTCAAGCCGGTACATCTGGGGGAAGATATTAACACTCCTGCACATTCAGTGGGAGGGAGATAATGAGAAGGTCATAATACCAAAAGAGACCTTGAGGTTCTGGAGAACAGGAAATTAGATGATATTGTAGTGCAGTATGATATAATTTCTAATAATATGCTAGCCCAAAGGTGAGCTAGGTTCCTCACAATAAATACACTGCCCCATGTGAGATTGTGTACCAGTTCTTAAAATATGTAGTAAGAAGCCCAACTGCAAGGGCTTAGTAAGAGTCTAGGAAGAAGCTTCATAATGAAGCAGAGAGAGACAGGCAAGTGGCTTTGGGAATAAGAGGTCCCATTTTCCTTCATTTAATAAAAGTCCTGTCTTCAGTTTTGAGCATAAAGCAACTTGTTCCGTGATTCTTTGACATTGTCACATGACTCTCAAAATTTTACAAGCTAAATAGACCCCAGGAAGAAGAGTGATAAAGAATGGGAGAGAATAGGGAGAGGAGGAAAGGGAAGTTTTGGGTTGACGTGTACATCTTGGAGGTGTGGGGGTGCTGCAGAGAAGTGAACAGTGAAGTTGGGTCTAATGAGGAAAGGAGTACAGAGGAAGGTTGATGTGGTGGGAAAAGGATGGTGATAAAGGTCATATAGATAAAAATGAGCACATCTCACTTTTGATGTGAGGCAAGGCTGACAGGTAAAAATGATTGGTGGTAACAAGGTAGTTGTAATTGGAGGTGTCTGATTGGAGGGAAAGTACGGGTTCTGACATCAGGAGGACTGAGGTGGTGGTAGTGTAGCTGTAAACTTATGCACTGTCTGTTGCTTCTGCCACTTTTAACCTCAAGTTTGAAATAGAGGCATGGAAAAGGAGGTGGCTGGTAGAGACTGCAGGTTCGGAAGCCACTGAACTTGGTGTCTGGTTAATAGTGGAGAGGCCATGAGAGGCTGGGCAGGCCGTGTCCTTTACAGAAAAGTTAATAGAACATTTTCTGTAGGATTTGTAGATAAAAATTAAATTCTATAGGATGGTCAATGTTTTATTTCTGATATTCTATATGGGATCATATACCATGCTCATTATTACTGTAGTATCTGATTGCTTTCCAGGAGAACATTAAGCAGTGTGACTAACTTCTGTGGTGTGTGGTCTGCCATCCTCTACCCAGGGGGAAACGTGTGCAGTGGAGTGTTTTGTTCTGGAATTTTTAAAATATGTAATGTAATGTTATATATGTATCTATGCATGCATGGGGCTATATGGTTATATTAAAGAAGGCAAGGTCGAAGAAATGTATCTTGCACTTGGAGTGGAAGGTGGTGAAATTTGTGATGGTCCTTAGTTTCTGAGGGAGTTAACTCCAATATCTTGGGTCAGCATCCAAAAAGCTGTCTCCTGTACAGACAAGATTTACCCTTACTATAGCAAGTTCCATTTTGCCAGAGCAGCAAAGTTGTCAGCCATGGTCTTCATCTTGGCCATTGAGCTCCTTGAAGATAAGGACGAGACGTTGAACTTGGTTCAGTATCCTATGGGAAGCTTGTGCAAGGAGCAGAGATAGGTTTGATATATTTGTGGTACCCAGTGATGCTGAGGAGATGTGCTCAGTGTTCTCTACCAGCTGATCGCTTGGGCCTGAGTGCTATGTGCCCAACAATACTGCATTGCCGTTATGCAGCCAAGAGCCAACAAAGGTGTGAATAACTGAGGCTAGGCCATTTTTTGCCAGGATGGGATGAGGTCTCCTAGACAACTAGAGATGGTAAAAAGTGTTACTGGCAGATTGTGGTATGTGATCACTCAACATTGGCAAGGAATCCAGAAGCACTCCTAAACTATGGACTGAATTGACCATTTGTGGGTGTGTACCGTCAGCTAAAGGAGACTGGTCCCTGTCTGTAAACCCTTCAGAATGCTTTCCTCTGCTCTATGTCTTGCTTGGGTTGCAGGAATACAACATTTTTAAAAATTAAAGCCCATAGGATGGTTCAAAACCTTACAGAAAGGTGATAATTTTCTATTACATGTAGAGGATTTTTAGAGTGATTTTTATAGAAACTGCTACATTTCTGTAGCAGCCTATTGGTTTAAGTCCTATTAAATTCCACAGAGGGTTTTCTGTCTCAGTGGCTCCTGATGTCCCTTCTGATTTCTGTAGCTCAGTGCATTTTAGCACCGGAAATCATAATCCAGTTCTAGATTATGGATAATTGATCACGTCTCTTGGTAATCTGTCCCAATGGTTAAACACCCTCATTTTCAAAATTTGCATCTTATTTCCAATTTGAACTTCCTGACTCAGGGATTTTTGCTTCTAGCTGTAATGCCATAGCAGTATGGTATTTCATTTTAAAGTGCGTCCTGCAGTTCTTGACAATGTATGCTATACGTCATCCAGAGTCCCAAGGCTGAGCTGAGTAATTCTCAATATAGAGACAGAAGGGGAGAGCTTTTAGATTCCATAGGGGTACCTCTTTCTGCTTTGCTCCCCTGTGTAGTATGGTTTTTGAGTGTCCTTCACTCTGGCTTGGGTTACTTAGCACTGGGTCTTCATCCTTGTGCCACATACCACCACGATAGAGATCCTACAATCACTCCAAAGCAACGTCCTTGATGAATCTCTGCTTTCTCATTCTCCATGGATTCCAGACATGGGAGGCCATTCTGCAGACAGTGTGTGATTGATTCTTTTCCAAGAGCAATTCCTTTCAGCATAAAGCCAACTCCTTTGGGAAAGATCAAACAAAACAGCTTCTTTGATTGGACTGGAACAGCTACAGTTTCAGTGTGATCAATGTGGGTGTAAAACAGCATTTCATCAAAGGCTTCCTTGGTGCCCTAGTGACAGCTTATTAGAGTTCAGATCCTCAGTTTAATGCCTCAACCCTCAAGCTGGCATCAGCATGGTCACTGCTATGTAAGCACTGAAAACAATGTCTGCTAGCCAGCAACAGGGTAGAAGTGATGGACCCCAAATGAAGCATTATTGCAATACTGGACCTTTTGAAGATGGTTACTGGGGAAGGACAAAGGTGAGAAAAAGGGGCAATTTTCTATTAAATATATAGGCATTTTTGAGTGATTTTTATAGGAACTCTTACATTTCTGTAGAAGTCTATTGGTTTAGTCCCGTTAAATTCCATTGAGGGGAGAGGAGGAGGCAAGCTTGCAAACCTACAATATATTGATTTCCAGAAGAACTGCATTTCAGTTTGGCTTTGACTGTCCAATAGCACACAGTTAATTTCAGAATGTTTTCACATTTAATTCAGTAGGAAATTAGTGGGCTCAGCACCTTGCAGGATAGAGCCCTATGAAACTATCCATAATAGTAAAATAAAATTTTAAGCGAGATAACAATAGTACATGTCACATTAATAGAACAGAAGGAGTGTTATTCATTGTGGATATCTTTAGTTAGAAACACTAAGATCCGATCCTGCCAGGTGCTAGGCATCCTTTCATTGCCTCTGAAGTCATTGGGAGTTGATGATTCACAATAGCTTACAGGAGATGCTCATCAGTTTGCAAGGTCAGGGCCAAAATGCAATGTTTAGATAGGGCCTGATTCTGCTTCCATTAAACTCACTGAAAATTTTATTGATTTTAGAGGAAGCAGGATTGAGTTTTTACTGGTTTGATTTGGGGAGTCAGAGGAGAGAGATGTTGGAAAAAAATGAGATGATAATTCATCCCTGTTCTGGCATTATTATTGTAATGTTATTAATTATAAATTGGCAACATAGTCAAAAACTACTCATTTCAGAGTATTTCACATACTTTAATATATTAAGCTTTTCAGGATGGTTATTTCCAATAAATGTTCCTTTATTTCAGAGAACCCATGATTTAGTCATTAGTAGGGTATTTGATATTTCCTGTCCTGTTACATACAGATAGAGGTTTATTAATTAAGTTCATGTGAGAAATCAAGTTAAGGCTCTGGGTGAATGTTAAAAGATAAGAGTACATTTTACTTCTTCTCTAAGTTTTGGCTTTAAGGTTTAGGGCATGTCTACACTACAGCCCTAAGTCTACCTATGTTAAGTCGACTTAAAGCCACAGCAGTAATTACTGCAGCGGCTGATATCCACCCTACCCATCTTCTGTCAATGGTGTGTGTTCTCACTAGGAGTGCTTCCACCAACTGATATGGGGCAGTGTGTGAGTGGGGTGGGGGAGCTCGGAGCCAGGGCTTTCAGTTCCGCGCACCTTCATGGGCTCTCAGCTGGGAGCAGGGGGCAGCCACCTGAGCTGCTCAGCTTTCTGAGCAGGGAGCCTCTGGGCAACAGCCCAGCTGGGAGTGGGGAGCCAAGGCAGTCAGGTTCTAGGATGGTGCTGTGAAATTGACAGGATGTGAAACTGACAAGACAGTCAACAGTGATGTAAGTAGCATAACTAAAACAGAAGCTGTATTGCCCTAACTTCTCCAACAGAAGCACTACACCTCTTGTGGAGGTGGAGTTATTGTATAAGTGTAGTATGGCACTTAGATTGGTGGGACGAGGCTGTAGTGTGAACATTGACATAATCAGGTCAACATAAGCTGCCTTACGTTGACCTAACTGTGTAGTGTAGTTCACAATAATATTGATCATTTTTAAGCATTTTTCTATTTTTATCAACTTAAATTTTCACAATTCCACAGAAGTATGGGTTTTAAGCATCTTTTTATTTTTACCAATTTAAAATTTCACAGGTGCAGAAAATTATGGAGTGGGGGGGATCGGACAAGAATTATTTAATGACAGCAGATGTTGAGATCAAAAAATTGAGACCTTATAACCATTAAAACACAAATTGTCAACATCACATATCAAAATACACAAAGTAAACATCCTTAAATCAAACTCTAATAGTTCTGAAGCAGCATTTTTCTTAATTTGCTTATCTGTAAAGTTTGGTTGTTGTTGATGGAAGTGTGTGTGTGTGTGTGTGTGTACAATGAAATCGACATTTACTAACCTTTATCAATAAAAATCTAATCCTTTCATATCTACTCATGCTATGAATTTTTCCATATGAAAAAATGTTGAAAGCTTATTGATCAGACTGCCTGTAGCTGGATCAATGCAAAGATAACCTGGAGCATAGAGATAAGCTTTGTCCCTCATCTTCAGGGAAGATCGACGTGTTTCTGAGATCCCAGCACAAATTAGCAAATTGCAGTCTGTCTGTATCTGAAAATATGACTAATCACATTAGAATGGGCAAAATTACCATATTACATGATAAATAGTTTTATTCATTATTTTTTTGAAGCTGATGAATATTTAAAAGTATCAGTTTCTTTAGTATAATTTAGCTAGCATTGCTTCTAAAGTAATTATGGAAAGGTACAAGCTTTTCTTCATCATGTGTGATTTAAGTCCTGCTGTGTAGTCTGTCATATAACCGAACGTTCATTAATCTGGTTTGGAAATGCATTTTATGAACCATAGCCTCTAAACCACTGTCGACTTTAATGATGATTGTGTCAAGTGTGGTCAGTTCAAAGACGATATGTTTACCGCTCAATTCACTCCCTGGTTTTAGTGGAAAGTATTGCTTCAAAAGTTTGTGTTTGTTTATGGTGTATTAAACTGTGGTGTATTAAAACTATGTTAAAATTACATATTATCATCGTGAATTCTCAGGGGTTTTCTTGGTCCTGCTTCCAGGCTAGGGGCTCTGAGGGAAGTGTGCAAACTAGGTATTTCAGCAGTCAGTCTGCAAAGATCCAGTTTAGAGCAAGATGGAGTGAGTTGTGCCTCTCAGCCTTAGTGAGCAGTCTGTTCTCTCTCTCTCTCTCTCTCTTGTTCTTGTGTGTTAAAGTTCTGGATTTGAAGAACTAAAGTAATGTTATGTTGCAGCCTTCCTGAGAATGTTAAGTTTTTATTTAACTTCTCTCTTTGTAGGCCTTGAACCTGACATAATTATTAATTGAATTCTAAGTTGGTAGTCCAAAAAGTTGTCCTAAACTGATCTTGTTTATCCAGGATGGCTGTTGCTGTTACTGTGAGAGCTCTGCTATTGTTTGAGTGATTCACATTTAGAGCCTGAGCCAGGGCCTGCTGAAGTCAATGAAAAGACTCCTGTTGACTTCAGTGAGCAATGGATCAGGCCGTTTGTGTGCTGGCAGAAAATAAGTGAAGCTGGTGTACACATTCTGTGTAATAAAACATACAGACTGGAGATTTGAGTTTTTGGGGAAAGCTATTGCACTTGATTTAAAAATGACCTAAAGTGGATGGCCATCCTCCTGGCCATCGTAATGGACAATAGCTCATGGTAGGAAACTTAAAAATCTGACAATATATTGTATAGGATCATTATGGCAAGAATGAAGTATTTTTAAAATTTAAGATAAAGCGAGAGAAGAAGTAAATAGAAAAGAAATAGTTCAAGTCACGGTGAGGATTTTAATCATTTTTATAGAGGATAAAACAACATATATAACTTATATGCCTGATCAGTCTGGTTTTGACTGCAGCTCTGTTTACTATGAAAACTTTGTTTTGATTAACAGATCCCAACAGCTCTATTGATTTGGTTTTTTTTATCTTTCACATGTGCAAATGGCTTGTAAAGGGAAACAAAGCTGGAATCACATATTCTTCAAGTGTGTAGTCTGTGGGTTAAAGAAAATGTTTGTCTTTCAGACATTGTCCAAACCTAAACATATACAGATTAACATAAAAATGTATAAAACAGTCAAGGAAGAATGACCTTTTGCATTCTTTTGCCGAAAATCTAACTATTGCTTTGGGATCATTGTTGTATCTACATGCATAAGCTAAAGATTTAATTTACAAAGGCCAGTGGACTAGAAGTTCAAATCGGTGATGTCCAGGGTGAAAAATACCATTTTTTTATTGGCTGCTGCTGTCTTGACAGATTTGTCATCTTCAGTTTATAGTACATGGTTCCATGCATACTTGGAACTGTCTCTTGAAATAAAAAAACAATTTTCCCATGAGACTTAGGCCACTAAATCCAAAAGGCATTTCTGAGAATGGGACATAGGCTCCTAAGTAACTTCTGCCCTCCTTGCTTCTTTTGCTGGCTTCCTCTCTGCTCAGTCATTTGAGGGTAAATGCTGTTTGGAAACATGTATTTCAAGACTAATTTCTCAGTTGTTAATAAATTCACTTGGAAGCCACCACACTCAGGACTACTGTAGCTGAAGGGTAGTTTTTAACCTAAATTATACGTAGAATACGACTGATTTTTAACTACTCTTTGTCTTGATAAATTGTTGCATCTGATTTATCCATGGGACAGTGTTGGTTTTCGTTTAACAAGATTCCATGAACTTTCTTTTTCCATCCCTAAAAAAATAGCTATGATATATTTAAATCAGTGTGGGATTAGCCCCAGTTGTCAAATTTGGATGCCTAAATCAGCCTTTATTTCTACATTTGGCCATTTAGATTAGTAGATAGGTGAATGAATACCCAATCTGAGGTCTACGGTTTATTTTAAGCCCACATGCAGAACTGGGTGGCCTCACATGGAAGTTTGAAAACTGGACTTGTTGATTATAGTCTTGGAAATAAATATCATCCCTATCAGCTACAGAAGATGCAATTACATATGGATAAAATGTAATTAGGGTAGACAGAGATATGTGATCTATTTCCAATAATGAGATATATAATTCTGGGGCAATATTCTTTTCTCTTTGCATGTATTAGGCAGATTCTTGGTGTTGGTGCAGTAAAATCCTGTTCTAACGTACCTGGTTTAGAACTTTATTGCATGCCTAGCTTTGGGTACTGCAGTCATGATCAGTGTTTATTCCATTAATAGTGGTTTTACTCACTTTCAGGATTCATTTTTCTTTCCCCTGCTGTGCAGTAACCTCATTCTAGCAGAAGCACCATGTGGTATGCATGTTTATAGTGTCATTCGAGCACAGGTCTTTGAATTCTCTGCGGCTCCGTAACTTTGCATTAGATTACAGACTCGTATGCCGTGACTATGTTGTGGCGTTCATTGTGATGGAGATAGCTGGAGTGTGTTACTGACAGTGATCATGTTGGAATATATTATACTATGCCAAATATGCTTCTGTAGGGGAAGCAAACTTATCTCTGGACTTTTTTCTGAATTAGTGTATAATTCCACATAGGAGAAGCATCACCGTTCATGCAACCTGCTGAGTGTCATCATAATGAAGTTTGATCACAGTGTGCATTGATATAATAGGATATAATACTGCTTTTAACCCTTACAGCCCTTGGCCTACATTTTAAAAAGTGTCTAGTGCTTTTCAGTGCCTCAGTTTTTAGGTGCCCAACCTGAAACATCTTGAAGGGGCCCAGTGTTCAAAAAGCTCTGAGTACCAGGCATCTGAAAATCAGGCCTCTTTAAGGTGTCTCAAAATTAGTAAATGAAAACGTAGGCCCTAGTCTTCAGCTTTTACCTCCGAACTCTCACCCTACTGAGAGGAGGCTTTCCTCCTTTGTAGTTGCTACTCCTTTCTCCATCCCTTGAAGGAGAGATTATTTCTCATATCCTTAGCAGTAAGATGAGGATTGATGGTCCTGTAGTTAAAGCAGTAGACCAAGACTCGGGAGTTCTGGGTTCAATTCCCTCCTCTGTCACAGACTTCCTATGTGAATTTAGACAAGTCATTTAACCTCTCTGTGCCTCAGCTTCCCATCTATAAAACAAGCATAATATTTTAATGGTTTTGTAATTCTGAAACAGTATGCACACCATGGAAAAAGAAAATATTATCCACCACTCCATCAAGCACTGGAATGCTTCCTAACAGTCCCCTTACTACAAACAAAGAGGCTTCCTGATTCTCCATAATCCCAGTACCACTCTCCCAATCTGACTCATCTCCCTAAACTGGTTCCAGCCCAAAGGGACCAGTCAAGAACTGGCAGCTTGCGGTGATTGGGTCACATCAAGAAAATTATGCTCTGGCAATAGACGTTGGTGGAGGGAGTCAGGAGAAAACAGGATTAACTTTTCCTGAGGGAGCTCTTGCCATGCATTGTCACAGCAAGAAATGATCAGCCAAGTAGAGTGCCCCCTAGTGGATTGCCAAAAAACCTGGAAATTCTCTAGTCTGTTTTACAGGTTAAAAGAAAATATGCAAGTTTCTTAAGGGTGAAAGTATATTAGATTTTGGCTGGAGAGAGCCCCACACTACAATGTTTGGATCCAGACACAAACTTCCCTTAAGTTTGAGGTGCTCAGATCTAGTTTTTCCATTTTATAGCAAGGGTACCTGGGATGGTATGTTTTGGAGAGTCGGCATCATGAGGAGTCATGTTAAACCGAGTTTTATTTATTGTTATGTTCCAGGTGGGTAAACTGAGAGAGAGAATCCAGGAAGTCAAGCAAGAAAGAGAGCAGGAGCAGCACAAGCACACTGCCTACATCTCTGAACTGAAGGCTAAGCTCCATGAGGAGAAAATGAAGGAACTGCAGGCTGTCAGGGAGCTGCTTATCCGGCAGCATGAGCAGGAAGTAGCTCGTATGGTAAAAATAAAAGACAGTGAAATTCAACGCTTGCAGTCTACGATGAACGTGCTGCGGGATGGGGCAGCCGACAAAGTGAAAACTGCATTGCTCAATGAAGCCAGGGAAGAAGCTCGGAAAGCATTTGACTGTGAACGTATAAAGATGCAGCAGGAGATATTGGAGCTGAAGACTGGTAAAAAGCAGCTTGAAGAAGCTTTGAACAATATTATGCAGGCAGATAAAATGAAGGCTGCTGATCTGCGCATGGCTTATCAGTCCCATCAAGATGAGGTTAATAGAATAAAGCGTGAATGTGAGAGGGATATCCGCAGGCTGGTAAGCTTAATTAAACAATAAATATATTTCAGTTTACAGCTGTTATTAGAACATTATTGTGTTGCCTATGAGAGATATTAGAGCCTGGTTTGAAGTGGTGCATTTAATCATTTGTTGTTTGGATAATAAACACCCTAATCCCACTTCTTTCTTTTCCTGCAGCACAGAGCGTATTGGCTCCACCCCAATCCACTAACCACGCCCCAGTCTACAGCATTATATTCTATCACATAAAGAGAGTGGAAGTACCAAACCCCTGCAGTGTGTTTCCACTCAAGGGATCCAAGTTATTGGGTAGCTTTCTCTTCCTCTTTGCCTGAAATTCCTTTCCTTACAAGACCTTCTCTGTTGAAGGGTTCAAGATTTGTTCCCTCTGCAGAGCAGAGGTTCCCTTTCTGTGATGGACATGCTAGCTATTTCAGATACAGCATACCTGCTGCAGCAGTCTGTCCTTGTGGGAACCACTCTGGCAGAGTGAAGAAAAGATAGTCCCTTTTGCTTCCAAAGTATTGCCCATATCACTCACTCTCTTAAAGTAACAAGGTTTGTTGCCCCTTGTCACTTGTTCTTGATACTCTTTTAAAGGGCAGAGGTATTAGTGTGGGCCCTGGGTAACAGAGCTTTTCCTCTGTCATAAAGTTCACCATAGGCAGCGGCCTTCCCCTTATGAACAAAACAGAAGTAACGTATCGAACCGTTCTGATCCAAACCCCACTACATTTTACACTAGTGATACTGCAACATTTGGGCAAATTATGACACAATAGTAGACTTACTGTAATATATAATGAAAAGGCCGTTCTATTTGGCATCATGATATTTTCCAAGTATGGAGTGTTGAGATTTGGTTACTAAAATGAATTAACTTTCAGTATAATAATAAGAATGCAAATACCATGCAAGGTAAATGATAAAAGAGGAATAGTCTCTGATTTAATGTTAAGGACATTCTTTATTTCACCTTGTGTCAAGACCAGAATTTGAATGGAGTACAGAACAAGAACAGGTTAGTCATTCTGTGCACACACAGACATGCTCTCTCCCACTCCTTTAGATAAATGATGGCAATGAGAAGCTACAGACAAATAGCATTTTATGGTAGTAATTGCAGTCTAAGGCAATAAAGCTTATAATACAGTTACTTTGTCCCTTAAGTAAATTGGTTATTGACAGGCTGTTCGGTGTTACAACTTGCTAAGGATGCTGTAAAGATTGTCAGGCCTCAGACTTTAGTGAGCATAATTACGCTTTCATACTTCTTTCCCCATCCCTAAAAATCTGGTAATCCTGAAAACAGGGCTACAAAGTACAGGAGTTGAAATCCGAATGATTCTAAGTGATCACATGGCATAGAACATGGAACTCTGCATATTCTGTCTCCATGAGAACACAAGGTTCTTGTTGATTTCTGTATCCTTGCTTGGGAGAAAGCAGATAAATAGTGCTAGGGGAGGGAGGACACAGCACATACTGCATGTGCACACTCCCTCAGAATAAAACAATGTTACATCTAACATCCTTGGCCGTGTCCTTTTTTATTATTTGAAGATCAAGTTTTAAACAGACAGAATAGTAATAGAACAGAATCAAAGTCAGTGCTTCTGCAGGATTGTCTGAACAGTGACGATCTGACAGTGATTACAGAAATGGCAAAAGCCTGCAACATTACTCATATGTCATTTGTAAGGTAACCAAACTAAGCCCCACCCACAACTTATGGAGCCTCTTGGTCTGAGTGCCTTCCAGCCTCATAGTAGTTAAGATTCTGCAAACAGAATGCCTAGTCCATCTTGCTCAGGTTGCCAACAACTGAAAACATCTTGTTATTGAATTACAATTAGGCCGGAATTTTTACTAGCCCAAAATCAGTTGGATAAGCTCCATTGAAGTATACAAACAAGACAAAACAGGAATTAGTGGCCTTTCTTAAATACTTGGCAGAGTCTCAACATGATATGAAATAAGTTAGTTTTTCTGAATGGGGTTAGTTCCATAGTCTTGTTTCAGTTTTTAGTTTAGTAGCTCATGGTTGGTGGTGAATTTTTTTTTCTTTTAATTGTAATACTTCCTCCTAACTGGGCAGACACTCCAAATGCTTTCCCTTCTTCCATTTGGCAAAAAATAACAACCTTTCCAATGAAGGTCATCAATCTGATTTGGGTGTGGGAGGATATTTCATTTAATTCCCTTTTTCTGCACAAGCATCAATACTATCAGCACAAATCTGAAAATGAGATTCAATTTGTGCACTGTCTGCTTTCATGTCTTGCTGTTTAGCAACAGTACAGAGCGCTGCACTCTAATAAGGCTCACCCTCTGCCTTAGAGCCAGGACTGGCCTGAGAGTAAAGGATCAAACTCAGGATTCAAAATCTGACTGCCTTATAGTCATTTAAATGTAACAAGGTACTGGACAAATACGTGATTTATCTTGATGAGAGTAAAAAGCTAGTCTCTCCATAGTTATTGCTGAGGCTCACTTCCAGTTTTCAAGACTGATTTTTGACACCCTCAAGTAATTTCAGTCCAAGCATTTGGCCTCCCTTGTTTGCAACCAGGAAAACTAATATGAAAGACGATAACACAGTATCCACCTATTATTTGTCGATCATGTTGGCTATTATCTGAAAACAAGCAGACTGTACATACAATAAAATAAAGCTGTATTCATTTTTTATTGAAGGTGTGGACCTTGCAAACTGAAATGAAAATGAGCTTTGAAAACTGGATAATGAGGTTTCATATATGTACAGATATTAAAATTAAATTCTTCACATAAGCAATGCTTCTGTAGACTCCTACTGACCTATGAAAAGTACAGTCATAAAATAATATTTTAAAATAAATTCTATATAAAACTTTTGCTCATATCAGTGTTATTCATATAATTAATTTCAGACAGGAGCAGTAGAAATGTTTTCATTATTTAAAAAAAAAATCCTGTGGAAACTGTTTTTAAAAAGCAGACATTCTCGTGCAAAATGTGGAATCCAAACACTGCAGCTCATGTTAGCTAATGTATGAGAACGTGAAAATGAATTTTACCAGAACAAACCAGAGAGTTGAAACTGGAAAGTTTTATTTCATTGCCCTAGCAGAGAGAAATAAAATGAGGAGACAACGTGAATGGTAATAAGAAAATTAGCTGCAATGTATGTATTTGTAACAATTTAAAATCGTATTTTTTAAAATGTTACCTAATACTGTATTATATCCCTCGTCTACATTATCTAATATATCTAAGTACTTGTATTTTCCCAGTCACCATAGTAGGTGAACAACATTCACATAGTTAAAATTAGAAATAACCATGTTTATATGTAACTCAACTGTCAAATATCTTTAGTAAAGTGAAAAATACAAGCTGCCTTCTCTGGAACTGTAGACTATGGCTCAGATTTTCAATCAGATGTGCACAAAGCCACATTTGCACTTTTGTGTATAGGTAGCTTCAGTGTGGAAATCCTCTGAATTGTAGTTGCAAATCAGGGTTGTGCAGGCATGCATGCACCTACATGCGTAACCCCAGTGTGCATGTGTGCATTGGAAGTTTTGCATATCTACGTTAAAGCAAAAGTAACCGTGTACTTTGCACATGCCTGTTTGAAAATGTCAGTCCATGCTGAAAATCAAAAGGTGCCCTTTTACCAGTATTGACCTTTGGATATTGACCTGATCTTGGGAGGTACATACCTGAGAATAAATGATAATCTGTATGTTAGACTAAATTAAGCTGCTTAAGAAATTCTGTAATGAAAGCACGGGAATATAATAAAACAAAATAGGCTTTACAATAAGCTTAATTAAGGCCCAGACGTGTTATAATGGTTATCATGAGGCTTAGCAAGGACTGGCATTTAACATAAATTGTCATAAGTATTTGACCCAATGTCATAAGGTTTGTAGGAGCTTTTGCAATATGTAGCTTTTGATAAACAAGTACAGCTCAGAAAGACGAAACAACAGATTTTGGTGGGATTTTAGTGCATGTAATCATGAATTTAACCTCACTGATACACTAGAAATATTTATGCACATGCCTGGTTTCAATAATTGGAACCCCAGTTATGGTTTCCCAGACAGCTGTACAGGGACTAAAGGCCAGAAAACATGATACCCAAGCATGCGTGGTCAGGAAAAGGGGATATAAAATATGGTGTTTGATTAACCTTTAGTTGGGACATCAGGGATGACAGACTGGCAGAAGTCTTAGTACTCTCAAGCCCACTCATACTGCTCTCCATGTACTGTTCTTCCTCTTTTCTCTTCTAAGGGTGTCCATAAGGCTGTGAGTATGCACAGTGTAGGGGGTTGTTTGGTTATATTTATCTTGCTTTATTATATTTTTCTATGAGTTCTATTTTACTTGTATATATTAAGTATTCAATAAAGTCCTCATGTTTCTGTGCAATTCACCAACCTCATCTCTTATAATACATATATGTAGTTGCCTGAGTAACTAACCCATTATTAGTGACTTGTGCAATTTGCACCTGACATTTATCAAAAGCTACTCCAGAGAGAAGTCCACCAGCCTGTTAAAGAGGAAAAAATACCAATTTAGTTTCCAGATTGAGCTCTGTATTAACAGCCACATTTCTAAGCAGTTTTTCCTGCATCTTTCAGTGCACACACCTACAGCATGGATTGGTAGTGGAGAAACTTAATAGAACTTAGATTAACACTGAAGACAAAACATTCTGTTTACTGAATTGATTATACAGCAGATTTTACTAAAATTAGTGTTTTACTCAATCTAAACTTTTCAATTATCAATTTTTAAAACATGTATCTTAGTTGCTCTTTCTTGAGTGTCAACTAAGGCTTATATTTGATTGACATACCGCATTTTAAAATTCGGTACCAAAATACTCAATGAGATGCACATTTTGTATTAAATCATTCTTAGCCACTACAGCCAGCCACTTGATGAGTTTTGTAGCACAATCCAAACCATTTTTGTTGACTGTATAAAGGAGATTACCATTATTATACTGTATTAGTTGGAAAGAACAAATACAATTTTATTCGTTGTGACTGTGGGGATAAAGCTACCCGCAGGACCCTTATTAGACAGAACAAACCTCTCTATGTTTTGTGTTAAAATTCACAGTGGATGCTTCATGCTGCTTTCCTGTGGAAAATAATACAAAAGATAGTCATTACAAATGCATTAAATTGATTTTGTCACTCATTTTGCACTCTGTTCATTTGCTGTACTATTTTAGTAAGAGGGAAGCTGAGTATTGGTCAGTTGCACTGTATGCGGTAATATGTATAAACTTTGGGACAAGTTAGGCACACAGTTTGCGCGCACGTGTGTGTGTGTGTTGAACAAATGAATGAATGAATAAATGTTCATTTTTTTCTGTTCCATGCTGAAGGTAACCAGACTTTAGTTTGTTTTTGAAAGGTATTGTAATTCCTTTAATAGAAAAGCCCATATAAAGTCAGAGTTTACAATTCTTTCACATGCAAAACTCCAGTCAAACTTGGTGAGTATTATGTACATGTAGTCCTACTAATTATCAAGTCCCAAAAACAGCTCTGATTAAAGTAAATGGAAAGACTCTCATTGATTTTGATGAGTTAGATTGGGCTCACAGGACTTGATTTTCCATGGATTGAATCAGTGGCAAAGCTCCTGATAACTTCATTGGACACAGGATCAAGCCCATATTAACAAAGATTGGAATATTGAACATTAAATGAATTAGGATTGTTTGTTGCTACTGTATAACCATATATTGTGATAACCTCACAAAATTGGTTGAACTGTAATGTGATATTACTTCACCTTCATCCCAGTAAGGAAAAAAAATCCTTGTTGCTGTTAACTGAATCAGAGCAGAAATAGCTTCTTTCATGAGCAGCACTGATCAGCGGTGTGCCTTTGAAGCTAGATGGACAATTATTAAATATCCTTATTACCTCCAAGTCCAAAAGACGTAATTATATGAATTAGGAAGAACTTCTACTTCAGATCCTTTAATCTTATTTTTATATTCCCCAATTGTACGTTTTCCAACAAACAGGAAGATATATAATATAAATTAATAACTTCAGTGCCTTCACAGAGAGTAGAGCTGGCCAGAGAAACTTTGACAGAACCTTACAGCATCAGAATACGTAGTTTTGTCAAAACTGAAATGCATTGCAAAATCGGGTAGATTTTTCTGGAATTTCATTTAGATGAAAGAGGAGGAAAAAAGTTCCCACACTGTTGCAACATCCCTTTTTTACATTGTCAGAACAAAAAATTTCAAATTTGTATTTTGAAATGACTTTTTGTTTTTATTTTTTTAGTTTGTATTCTATTATGCATTATAATACAAACTTGTACATATAAAAAGTATAAATTGAAGTGAAGTTTCTTTATTTTGTCAAAATGAAACCTTTCAATTACTTGAAACAAATAAATAAATATTTAGAATTTTCCTCTGTGGCAAATTTCAATATTTTCAGTTTTCATTACATTTTGTAATGAATCTAAATTTTAAAATCTCTAAATTCTTCCTGAAATGGAACTGCCATTCTCCACACAGCTCTAATAGAGACTACTGCGCTTGTCTGTAACAGCTCAGAATAATAGCATGCATATCTGTTGCACAAGTATTCAGAATCAGTTTAGAAACTTTTGTGTTCTATCCAGTTTCTTAAAGGGATAAAACTCTTGTAGATTGATACAATGTGTTCAGAGAAACCTTTTCCCCTTCTGAGCTCTCAGGTAACTATCTTTCTTAAAAACAAAATAACACAAAAACACCACTAGCAAAAGATTCAAAGAATCCTGTGGCACCTTATAGACTAACAGACATTTTGGAGCATGAGCTTTTGTGGGTGAATACCCACTTCGTTGACATGCATCTGACGAAGTGGGTATTCACCCACGAAAGCTCATGCTCCAAAACATCTGTTAGTCTTTAAGGTGCCACAGGATTCTTTGCTGCTTTTACGGATCCAGACTAACAGGTATACTCCTCTGATACTTAGCAAAAGATTAACTCTCCACCAGAAACAAATGTTTCATCCTAATCACCTTCTAAGAAAATTCTCCAGTCTCCTAATTTTAGGGAGCCCAGCATCTTCACATTATATGTGTTAAATTGCACCTTTAAGGTACTGCCCACACTGATGGTTGTATAGAGGCACCTTATTCCTGTAAAAACTCCAGGAGTATAGGGGGTCATCAGCCACTGCACCACCTTTTGACAAGATGCACTACGCACACAAATCCTGAATGCAGCCTGTACCACTGCCTTTGCAGAGCAGGGAAGGGGCTCCTCTTGGCATGTTTCTCTCTCTGAAGCAAGAGTGCTGCACTCAAGATTCTTGGTCTCTTTTGGTGCAAGGGCTACAATTTTGCCTTGCCTCTGTACAGGAGTACAAGGGGGTTTGAAAGCGGAGGCTCCCACAATCCACCCCAATTTATGCAGTCATGCAGGGCTGAGCAGAATGGAGTCCCTGGTGTACTTCTCAGAGTCTTTCCCTTAAACATGTATGTCTCTCTGTCATGCACAGCTGCTAATGTCAAGCGGTAGCCTTCTGCTGTGGATCTTGCCATCTGTTCCAGAGACCTTCTCACAGTTACATTCCAAGAGCTTCTGCAAAGACCTTACTTCCTCATTCGACATTTCATTGTTGCAATTACTAGTTGTCTAAACATTCTGAAGATTTTTACCCTTCAGCCTGGAAGCTAAAGGATAAAACATTCCACCATGACATTTTTTACCATGAACCCAGCAGATCCAGCTGCAAGCTCTTATATTATGACTTAAGTATCCCTTGTTTATTCTTAGCATTCATGCATAACACTGTCAAGGCTGGTAGGCCTGAAATGTGACTCATCTTTCGTATCTCTTTACAAAGTATGTAATTCTTTATACTTCTTTCTTAACAAAAATGAATGAAGTCATGAATGAAATCCTTAGAATGAAGTATTTTAAGCCAGAGAATCTAGATAGAAAACTCTTAGTTTTAAAAGATTCAGTTGTTCTTCCTACCCCATTTCATTTTTCCCTGCCATGATCAGTAATAGTTTGGGTTTTTCTAACTTTGAATATCTTTCTCAGTGAACATAAGAATTGCCATAATATATTGGAGCGGTGGTCCATCTTCTAGTCAATATCCTGTTTCTGACAGTTGCCAGTACCAGTTGCTTCAGAGAAATATGCAAGAATCCTTGTAATGACCACTTGTGGAATAACCTGCTCATAGGGAAGTTTCTACAAAACAGTCAGCATATATACTCTTAAAGCATAAGAGCTTATATCTCATCTTAAAAAAATAGAGTGTGGGGGGGGGCCATTAGTCAAATTTTGGTTAAAAAAAATTTAAAGCACTGCATGACTTGTCATTCAAGTCACAAAGGGACTTTTGGGCACTTTTAAAAATGTAACTGTCAATTTTTTATTGTTCCTAGATCTTGGCATTAGATATTCTTATTTGTATTAGCAACAAAGCATGCTTTAAATACATCTGCTGTAGAGAATGTCTGTTTCTACAATCATTTCCCAGTTGCCTTCCCCACTCCATATTTTGTGTTCACAACTAGTATTTATAGAATCAGAGATGGCAGAGCTGAGAGAGACCATTTAGATCCTCTAAGCTGTTCCCTTGCAACATAAAGGACATTGTTCTTTATTAATTCCTCCGTTAAATGTTTTATCTGAAATTCACCTTCCTTCTTTGGTAGTCTCGTCCAGCAACTAATCCGTCTCACTGTCAGGGTAACCTTATTCTTAATCTCAAGGATGTAATGTAGAGAAACATTTGGCTTCTGGGAAAAGCTCTGTATATTCTGTTCTACTGTTGGCTTGGAGATTGCTTTGAGATGGATGAATAGAGAGGAAGATGCTATACTTGGCAGTGCAGCAGCTGGCTTTTTCCACTTTGAAAAACTGAGCATGTCACTGTCTTGATAAATCTAGCTTTTGATTCCCTGGTAATTTGTCTTTCAACTTTATGAGAGGCCAAAGTTCCTCTTTTAAAGGTCTCTTTCTTAATTTTATTGTTAGCCATGCAAGTATGAGCTATTTGCCAAAGGAGATCTTCAGCATGGTTGTATTTATTCTCATTCATGTTTGAAAGATGAATATTGTCGAAACATTCATTTCTGCTTGTTTCTCCCAGTGCTTAGGGGAAAATACCTGTTCTTAGAAAGCCGGTTTTGATGTTGACACAGACTACTAATGCCATCTCATCACCAAAATGATAAAAGTAATTTCTGTATTTAACAATAACCATATGACAATGCAACAAACATACTTTAAATGTAAATTGGCAATGTTATTCTAGAAAACTGTAATTTTAACCAACTACACAGGATTTACTTTAAAATAACATTGGAATACCCTATGCTGTGATTTTGCACTGATACACCTCTGCAGCCACTGGTGGGTGACCCCTCTTTTCCCCATAACACTACTTTGGGTGTCAGGGTGTGTAATAGGTTATAGTTATAATCGAAATGGGTAATTTCAAACCATTTGAAATCCGATGATGCTCCACCTCTTCCTTGCCTACATCTGTTATATGCAAGTGCACTATACACTGTTGTGTAAACGAAAAGATTAGAATAGTCCAAAGTCTTCAAATGCCATTAGAATGTGAGCAATGGTGAGTGCCTATATCATCCTGTTACGTGGCTTAGTTGCAGGCATCATTTTTGATCTGCCAAACTGGAAAAGTGTCTTTTTGAGCTCAAAATCTAACTACCCAGTTTGGAAAGAATCTTGTTGGTCGTGTAATACAACCAAATTCAGAATCCGTTCTGGTGAATGAATGTTACTGTAATGGAACCACATATTGTGTCTCAAATGCTCAAGCATTGCAGGTTTTTCTCATGGGGAGGAGAGATGATGTTTACTCATTTGCACCAGTATAAACCAGGATCCTCCAGTGGCATAGAGTTGGCATGCCCAACCCTCTGCTGCTGCCAGAGGAGATGGGAGTGTCAAGACCACACCTAAGCCAAACTGATTGATGGATACAGTTCAAGCTCCCAGAGGCTTTTATCAGCTGATTTATGTCAGAGTAGCTAGAGGATTGGTCTAATTTATGCTAAGTATTGGCTGTGCACACTTGTACATGACTTGCGTGTATGCTTATGTAGCAAAGATCTATACTACTATATGCAACGTCAGAGGGCAACACTTAACTTTTTCTTCACAAGGATATAGGCTATGTTAGACTGAATGTACAGTAGTCCCCATGGCAATGCATTAGTCTTCACATATAATGGGGAGACAAGTAAAAATGGAGAAGTCTGCTGCTTTTTGGTCAGAGTGGAAGGAAGGCAGAAATCTTTGAGACAGTGGCGGGGGCAGGTTGAGGCTGTGAATGTGAGGAAGCAGCTATATTGCATTACTTATGTTGAACAGATCAAAGGTGAAACTCTTCATTTGAGGAAAGGGGGGAATTCAATTTTGACCTAAACTGCTGCAGTAAGATTAACCTGTCATTAAAGAATATACTGCATCAGATATTTCATAACTCTCTCTTAGTAAAGACAGAAATGAAAGGATCAAGAGAGGAGAGTTGGATACAAAATGCATATTTAAATGTTTTTCTTAATATAGATTCACACAGTAAATAGACACAATATTCCTTCACCATCAAAAGATGCAATTTGTCTGTCTAAAACCTTCCAAGATAACAGTAGTTTCTCTTCCATTATTCCATCCTCAGATATGTTTCTTTTTTAACATGGAGATACTGTTGCTCATAGCAACATAAGACAGATGGGTGTCTAACTACAACTATTCCTCTGTTCTGTTTATCTTTATGAATTGAATTAACTGTGCAAGATTGCTTAAAAACTTCCTCTTCTGTCTGTTTGTGGCTGTAATGAAACATGCATTACAGCATGTGTTGGGGGGGGTGTGTGTGTGTGTGTGTGTATATGTATATATGTGTAGTATATGTGTATTAAAAAAAGAGGTTGCCCATACATTTCCAGTCAAACAGGTCATTTCAGTTTCTTGTAACTTTATTGAAGTTTAACTTTTTTGACTGAAATGTGATTAGTTTTGCTTTAAAGTTTCACCAAAATAGATTCAGTTTTTAAGCATGGAAAAAGACAGGGCTGGAGAGAAGCAGTTTTTCTGCTTAACACCCCTCCCGCTGGCCCCTTGCCACACACCCCAAAACTTCTATTGCTTCATGGAACTTCAGTTTTAATATGTATGGACTTGTGGAATATGATCTGTGAAGTTATACATGGAGAAAGACCAGGGCTTGAGTTTCTTCCTCAATGATTGTATGTATTGCATAGAACAGAGCATTCTGCTGCTGTTTAGCAAATAGCAGCACATGCTGAAATGTCTTTTCATTTCTCTTTTAACAGCTATGAAATTCCATTTAAAGTTTAAATTAAAAGAACATTAGGGTTGTAAAGTGAAGCGCCCAGAAGATGGCCATTGCTAAAATTAAGGCTTTCCATGCAACTTAAATTCTTCCTCCTTATGCATATGCGTTATGTTACAGGGCCTGATTCTGTTTTCCGTTGCATGGGAGTGGGTCTCATTGGGTTCAATGGGAACAGCACCTGTGTAACTGACAGCAGAATTTTGCCCTCAGTGTTTAGTTCCATGATCAGATATTATTTTCCCAGAGGACCCCTGCCGGGTTCAGTGCACTTGATGGATGGTGCTCAGTGAATGAGGCAGCTGTTCAATATTTTTTTTATTGTTCATTGTTTCCTTGCTTCAGCGAGTACACATCATACAAATTGTTCCATGAATAAGAACTTTTCTTTTTTGAGAACCCTTCCTTTTTGCACTCATCACCATAATAGCTGAGAACCTCACAAACATTAATTAATTTGTCCTCGTGCATTTAGTGAGGTGGGTAAACTGAGGCACAGAACAATAAAGTGACTTACCCAGAGTCCTTTAAGAAATCTATGGCAGAGGTGGTGGTAGAATCCAGATCTTCTGGGACCAGTCCAGTTTCTTAACGACAAGCTTGGAATCAGGTCTCCATTTGCTTTACAGGGTCCAACTTCTGCAGTGTCTGAAACAAAGTACCAGCCTGAGTCGGTGCATAGCCTTGCCTCATTCACTGAAACTGAGTAAGGCAAGAATCCCTAGGAAAACAAGTAGTCTGTGATCATGTAATAAAGAATTTATTGCAATGCAAACATACAAGGCACTAGTGTTACAATTGCAAGGACGACCTTAATTCTGGCATTTTCTGACTTTTGAGCACTTGACTGTTTAAGGTTAATGCACTCTTAATGTAGGATTGGGATAAAGAATATGTTACATATGATATGACTTAATGGATTTAATTTTGGGTTTTTTAATGATCCCATGGATTTACATTTGAAGAGAGGAAGGAAAGGAGGCAGTGAACTGAAAAAGAAAGCGTGTAGCACATTCCCAATAAATATATGGTACATTGTTAGTGTACATGTTAAGAAAACTGTTTCTATAGTAACTAGTGTAGATTGCCACTTCCCCTAATGTTTGGAATATTACCAAAGTCAATTTTGCTGATGCTGTGAGGGGCACATCAGTGTATGCTGTACTAGTTTACTGCTGGTAGTATGCTCTGTGTAGTTTTGAGATGCATGAGCAACACATTTGGGTAACCATAGGTAGGATTTAGGGAAACGTTTCTCCCTACCATGATGAAATAGTGTCTCATCCATTCAGAGTGCTGTAATATAAAACATTTCCTTTTTCATTCTATTCAAAGACTAATCTACGTTTTAATCTTATTACAAGGAGCAAGAAAAAAGGTAGGTATGTTTCCGAATTTTGGATTAAATGTACACATTTTGGTTTAACAGTGTTTTTGTCTGGGGCTAGAGTCGTCATGTCTGAAATTCACTCTTAGAGGGGGAGCAGGAGGCTGATGTATCACTTAAGCCTCAAAATAAGGCTTAGTTGGGATTTAAATGGTACATTGGCTTCCTCCTGGCCCTCTGCATCACAGGTGAATATCTTTCCCAGAATATAGTGATGAAAGATTCTTTTTTTTGTCCAGAGAAATTATGCATCCTCAAATGGAGAGCATTTTCTCTCTTTGTTTTATACCTACCTCGTGGAGGGCATAATAGGACAAGCCCCAGAAACCTCTCAGACTCCATCAGTAGGTGGCAAATTATATGAATTTATTTATATTCCCATCTCCAATACAGTCTTGTGCAGCAAAATATTTGCAAGGTTTCTGGCTCTTTCCTACTGGACCAAGCATGAACAGGCATCTCCCTTCCTTGAGAACTCAGTGCATACTAGGGTAAGCTAGCCCAGGTCCTCCTCCCACACTGTCTTCCTGAATCTTCTTTTATACTTCTCATCTGATGGCTAATTGGTTCACTAGCCTGGTCAGCTAATTAGTTGCATATCCCCAATCAGCCGCCTCCAGGGGAGCTGATAGGTGCCTAAGTGATCAAAGTCCTGGCTCATTTTTTAGCTTCCAGCACTTCGTTACATAGGGCCTACTCCAACCTCTATTGAAGTAACCATTTATTTGAATGGGCATTGGATTGGGACCTTAGCAACTGGAAGACTGATGTTTTCTGCAGGAAAAAGAATGTTTATTTCAGGTAGCTGCAGCTTGATTTTAAAGTCACAATTAGGTGGCCACTGTAGTTTTGAGAGCAGAACTTCCTTTTGTGGGTATGTTTTGCTGCCAGTTGTAAATACTTGGAGATGTTACAGAAGTTTCTCTCTTGCTCTATTTTTTCGCAGATGGATGAGATAAAAGGCAAAGACAGAGTGATTTTGGCTTTGGAAAAAGATCTTGGTGTCCAGGCAGGCCATGCACAAAAGCTGCTGCTTCAGAAAGAAGCTTTGGATGAACAGCTTGTCCAAGTAAAGGAGGCAGAACGGTACCATAGTAGCCCCAAGAAGGAACTTCCTCCTGGAGTAGGGGATATCACTGAAATGATGGGAAGCCCGGTAAGAGATCCAAATGGTCTTCATAGGTCAGTTACTGCATCTGCTTTCATAGCGTTTCCGGATACTCTGAAAACATGGAATTGTGAGTTATGTTTAATTCTTGCCAAAGGAGCATTGCACTGGTAACAGCACTGTACGCTTCACTTTTGCGTAAAAATAACTCCACTTTTTTGAGTATCAAAAACTCCATGTCTCTTGAATTTTGAAGAATGTTTAAAACATTTGAATTTAGACCATTTAAACTGGTAAATGGGGCCACAATGTGAGGTTATTACTTGTAATTGCTGACTGATTAAGTGTGTTTCTCCAATTGCAATGATGAACCATTTGTTTCCTTCAAACATTTATTTATTTTATGAATATGAACTATTCTATACAATAACAGTAAACATTAAAAGGAAATTTATACTTATTCTTTTCCAAATCTATAAGGTGCTATCTTATAAATATGTTCTGTGCCGTACTATTAATTCTGGCATGAAACTCAGATAGTTAGTACAAAGCAGTAGTTCTTACACACATAATTTAAGATTTGATTTTAATTTTTTATGTCATGTAGCTTAGAGTTAACCTTTTGGCTGCTTGTCCTTTTTCAGCTTGTACAACCATGTGACTCTTATAAGAAATATTTGCAACAGTTCATGTCAATTAAAAATATTTTCCAGTCAATGATACAAATGCCTATTGATATTCTCTACAGTATTCATGCTGTACTGCATACACTGAATACAAACTCTGCCTGTTATAATGTAAGAACATGTTTCTGTGTAGTTAATGAATATTTGAAAGGAAAAAAGTCCCTTTTTGGTTTGTATGTTTTTAAAGGAACAGCATATGGATGAACGAGACATACGGAGATTTCAACTAAAAATCGCTGAACTGAATGCTGTAATACGGAAGCTGGAAGACAGAAATACCCTTTTAGCAGATGAAAGAAATGAACTGGTAAAATAATTAGTAATAACACAGATGGTGACTTGCAGGACAGTATCTTAATTGTACTCAGAATTTGTGTTTTCAGGCAGAGTTTAACTTATTTGTTTCTGTTGCTAACACATCGAAATATCGTGGAACGTAAAGGTTTTTTTAAATGTTCCTATTTGGCCAGGACTTTGAAACTGCTGGTGTAGAGAGAGAACAGTATTATGCTATTTTCTGAGTGCTTTTCCTTTTCACTGAATAGTTCGTTTGGACACAAGGATGGAGCATTTGCAGGGTTCCAAGTTAAATCTGTTGCCCTCCAGGCTGTCATTGCATGTAAAAGTCACTTTTATTTTTCAAAGATGAGGAAATTTAACATAAGAAACTCAACTTTGGAAAAGGTTTGGAAATGATTACTCCTCCTTTTCATCTTCTCCAGAACTGTCTACAAATAGTTCACACAAAGTAGGCATCAAATTATGAGTAGTAGCTTGCATGCAGCATTTGGGAATATACTGCACCATGACATGTATGTAATCTATGTAACTAATTTACTGTATTACTCTTTGAAGTAATGAAACTTGACAATGCCACCATTGTTTTGTGAACTTCTTACACTGGCTAAGTGCTACAAAGCTTGTTTTTCTAATGGAAAAATCTACCATTGCCTAATCTCCAGGGAAACTCTTAAAATAAGAGGAGGTATTATGGGTGAGAGATAGAAACTTAGAAATGGAAGGAAATGAGCATTTAAGAAATGTATTTTCCTGGATAATTAGAGTGCTATTTTCAAAAGCATTCAGTGTTGGTCTAACTCTGCTCTCGTTAAAGTTAATGGTAAAACTCTCATTGACTGCAATGGAAGCAGAATTATAACAACACAGAGAACTTTTGAAAATCCCACCTGTATATCTTGGCAGTAGCAAATTCATTCACTCTGTCTTGGTTTAGAATGTTCCATAACATGAGCTATGCAGGGGTGCAGGAACCAGGGTTCGGAGGGTGCTGCAGCATCCCGTAGCTAGAAGTGGTTTCCATTACATACAGGGTTTACAGTTTAGTTCAATGGCTCTCAGCACCCCTGTCATAAACAGATGGTTAAGGGTTAACTAGCTCAGTAAACCTGGAACATCTGACCAGAGGACCAATCAGGAGACAAGATACTTTCAAATCTCGGTGGAGGGAATCCTTTGTTTTGGGCTGTTTTCAGGAGGGTGTTGTTCTCTCTTGGGATTAAGAGAAGCCAGACGCGTAACCGAGTCCTCCCATCTTCTGAAACAGCCTATTCTGTTCAATTTAGTAAGTACCAGTTAGAAAGGCGGTTTAGTCTTTTGGATTGTTTTCTTTATTTGCAAATGTGTATTTTGCTGGAAGGATTTTAACTCTGTTTCTTGTATTTATATACTTAGGCTGGGAAGGAAGATCCCCCTGGTCTAAGTGAAGCTAACAGACCCTGTAACATGTTCCATCTTGATTTTACAGAGATAGTTTTTACTTTTTTCTTTCTTTAATTAAAAACTTTTTCTTTTAATAAGCTGATTGATTTTTTGGTTATCTTGTGTAAGACCCAAAGGGAGGAGGTCTGTACTCACCAGGGAATTGGTGGGAGAAAGGAGAGGAGGAGGAGGAAAGGTGAATTTCCTCTTTGTTTTAGATTCACGAAGCGTGAATCTGTATTGCCTCTGGGTGAGGGGAAAAGAGGAGGGGGGAAGGTGAAATTCCTCTCTGTTTTAGATTCAAGGAGTTGAATCACAAGGATCTCCCAGTGTAACCCAGGGAGGGGAGTATCTGGGAGGAAGAAAGGAGGGAGGGAATGGTTTATTTCCCTTTGTTGTGAGACCCAAGGGGTTTTGGGTCTTGGAGTCCCCAGGGAGGCTTTGGGGAGTCAGAAGTGCCCCAAAACACTATACTTTTGGGTGGTGGCAGCTCTATCATTTCTAAGCTAGTAATTAAGCTTAGGGGGGTTCATGCTGGTACCCCATCTTTTGGACGCTAAGGTTCAGAGTGGAGGTTTTTACCATGACAACCCTGCTTGTACAAATTGTTCCAATGCAACTGGAGCTGTGTGTTTGTTTCTAAATTGACACCAGGTTTTCTGGCATGGTAAATGTAACATGCTCTTCATGTGATTTGTACAGTATTTGACTGGTGTGGATACTGTACATGGTTTTCAAATCACCTTACTGGTTTATTGGTTTTAGGCTATTGTTTTGGTGTTGAAAGACTTTGCTTTGTGATGAATGGACTTAATTGAGCTATGATACCTTGACTTAATTTACATGAAGACTTCAGAAGAGTTCATTTGTGAAACAATATGAAGGTTTTGTCTTCCTTTATTTATTCTTGAGTAACAAAATACCTGTCCTCAAAGACTAACTTACCTACCATAACTAAAATGTTATCTAATAAAATCCAGTACTCTTTTCTTTCCCCCTAGTAACTGGTCATTCTGTCTGAAAACAACTGTGCCAGTTTTGTCTTGGATGTGTCATAGTAGATATATCTTTGAAGTGCCAGAGGTAGGGAAAATCTGTAGCTCCTCTGATGGAGTGAGCCACTGAATCCTCGTGTGTGTTGGCACTGCATTCAGACGTTCCTGGAATTGGTACGGGGGACCTCCACACCAGGACCCTCTCCAGCCCCGCTGCATTTGATGCTGCAGAGGTTCCCACGGTGGCTTTTGCCACTCTCAGTGCACTTGGGTGTGTTGGTACTGCTGTTTGCACTGAGACTCCAACTGCCTGTTGGACCAGCATGCTCAGTACCAACGATACCTCCTTCATCAGAGGACACCAATTCCTGCCTTATTCTGAATGTCAGATAAATTGGACTGCCTGTTAGCTCCCTCAGACATCACTCCACCTTGGCCCTAAGATCCCAGAGTTCTTATGAATCCAAGTCAGGGTCATCATCTTCCCACTTTGCATCCCCTGACAAGCTCCGAGGGCCAGTGGATCAATATGGACCAGAGTTGGCACGTGCTCCGTGGCTGGGGCAGAGGTCCCTGTCCTGCCTCTTATTGGCCGCCAATGTTCTGCCCATATTAGTGGCTTCCTTGGACTCAGTGGGATACTACTTGCTTGCGGAGATCCTGCTCCTTGTCCCGATCTAAGCCAAAGTCACCCGCCAGGTTGACGGGAGTGACTGGGCATCAGCTGAAAGCCCAAGCATTGGTTGTCTTCCTCCCTGCAGAGCCACCAGAGTCCTCCCTCCTGGGTACTTATTCCTGGGAGCAAGAGCCAGTTGTGGCCCAGCTGAGACCCTCATCCTTGTTGGAGGATGATCCCAGGCTGCCTGGTTCGTCCTCATCTTCTGTTCTAGAAGACTTTAAATCGTACCAGGATCGTACTGAAACTGCTAGACATTTTGCAGCCTGCTGTCCGTGGGAGAGTGGCCCTCCTAATTAAAGATGGACTCCTTGAGCTGGCGTGAGTCCACTGCCTCAGTAGCACCTGTGGGTAAGTACATGGAAAAGCACTACTTTGTTCCTATGCAGGAATTTGAAAGGTTCTATTTCCATTCAGTACCAAATTCCCTGGTTGTAATGGTAGTAAATGTCAGGGCCAATCAGGATAGATTCAAATCTACCCCCAAGGACAGAAACTCCAATCAGTTGGACCTTCTGGGCAGAAAGATCTATGCCTCCTTGTCCCTTCAGATGAGGATTGTGAATCAACAAGCTTTGCTGTCCAAGTATAATTTCCTCAATTGGTCAGCCACATCTAAATTTGAGGACCAGTTGCCTGCCCTGACGTCTAGCATGTGGATACTGCTTTGCAGCAAAATGACCCTGAAGTCCACCCTTGACTTTGCAGACACCTTGGCCAGGGGGATGGCCTCAGTGGTAACCGTGGGATCCCTTTGGATGTCCCGCAAACCACTGAAGACTTGCCCTTTGATCACCAGGTCTTGTTCTGGGCAAGACTGATGATACTTTGCATTTCTTTAAGAATTTCAGGGCTACCTTGAGGCCTTGGGAGTGTGTGTGCCTTCTGTGCAAAGATACCATTATGGAGTAGAGCAGCAATACTGCCTGCAGCATTCCTTTTGCTCAACCTTTCCCCCTGAAACAGGGGGAGTACCCTACAAAGAAGGATAAAGAGAAAGCAGTTGAGCTCAGGCCTGCTAAGCACCCATTTTGACTCCTTAGTCCAGAGCACTGGTCCAGTTGTTACTCCGCCCTCTTTATCTCCCCTATCGCTTTGGGAACAGGCTGGCCTGTTTTTATAATGCTTGGGATTTGATTACTTTCAACAGCTGGATCCTAGCAATCCAGTCCAGTTCTTCTCCACACCGCTTCCCACCCACACACCCACCCACGCTGTCTCTCTTCAGGGACCTCTCTCACAAGACACTCCTCGTTGAATAGGTCAACTCTGTGCTAACATTGGAAGTGATGGAGGAACTCCTGCAGGAGCACTGGGGCCCCAGCTTCTCCTCCCAGTACTTCCTGATACTGAAATCGAAGGGCAGGATGAGACCCATTCTTGACCTTCATAGCTTCAACAAATTCATCAAGTACCTGAGATTCTGCATGGTTACTCTTCTGGCTATCCTCCCAGCACTGTCTCAGAATGACTGGTTCACTGCTCTGGTCCTTCAGGTCCCTACTTTCATGTGGCAGTTCTGCTGAGTCACAGGAAGTTTCTTCGTTTTGTGGTAGAATGCTGCTTTCAGTCCATGGTTCTCCCATTTGATCTCTTTTCTGCACCCCTCCCCCCGAGTCTTCACCAAATGCGTGGCATTAGTCGTGGCATATCTCAGGAGCAAAGGAATCTACTCATACCTCAATGACTGGTTACTGAAGGGTGTCTCCAGAGAGAAGCGGACCCAAGCCTTGGAAGGGCAGTCCTGCAATCCCTGTTCCAGTAGACTCCAAGCCCCACCTCTGGATTAGGGTACTGCTTGTGAATCACCTAAGTGGAATACATCTCTGTATCTACTCGAAGAATAAATGGTTACTTACTGTAACTGTGTGGTTCTTTAAGATGTGATGCAGACGTGTATTCCATGACCCACTGACTGTCCCCTCTGCATCGGAGTCTCCTCTCATGGACGTCTGTGCAAAAGAACTGAGGGGGGTTGGGGCAGTGCCTCATATAGCCATGAGGCGCGAGCACTGCCCCTCTACAGGTACTGCTAGGCAAAAGTCTCTTCCTCTGGTGCACTGGATACGTGCACACCTACTTCTCGAAGAACCACAATTACGGTAAATAGCCATTTCTTATCAGACATATTCTAAAAGAATATATATTGGAACAGAGCACTGATGCTTTCCTTGTCTTCCACTTCTTCAATAAGGATAATCAATAGGCTGCTTAAAGAAACTAGACACTTTTAGTGTTGGTGCAAATCAGGACTAATGCTATTAATGGCACTACCCTAGTATAAAAACTGGAGTAAGTGAGAGAAATATCATGCCCTTCTCCTATAGCTTTTCTCTTCAAATAATTTCCTATATTCTTTCATAGGTGCTGGAACTAGGAGTACTGGGGGTGCTGCCGTACCCCCTGGCTTGAAGTGTTTTCCATCATATTCAGGGTTCACAGTTTGGTTCAATGGCTTTCAGCACCCCCACTATACAAATTGTTCTAGCACCCTTGTAGTATTTTTAGGATCATATTGCATGATCCTTAATGGTTCATGTGTGTTAGCATAAGGGCAGGTGTAGCTGATCTGGGTAAGGTGGTGTTTTGCTGTAAGTAATTTTCCTAATATTACTCATCAATACTGAATATCCTTTGTGCTCTTGTCTATCTTATTGTTTTGCTCTAGCTCATCTTTACTGTTTATCTTTCAGTAATACTTTGCTTCTTTTATCTGGTGCGCTGTTGGGAGGAAAAGGTTATTTCGTAACTGGCTCGCTTCCCTGAACGTGCTATTTTACCTTCCTTCACACCCTTAAGAAATGCTAAAATACCACAGACTGAAATCTGTGGGGCCTATTCCATTAAAGTAGGACGTGGGGCATGTATGACTCAATCAAACACTCTTCCGGATGCCTGGAGTGAAGGCATCACCAATATGTTTTTTAAAAAGTAAAGCAACCTTACCATATGAGGAGTCACTTTGTAAACTGCTATACTTGAATTCTTACGGCAAAAATGTATATCCTTCCCAAGATGAAACAAAGAAACAAATCTTTAAAAAAAAATGTTATCTTCCTGAAGTTTCAGTTAAAGCCCAGTGCATATTAAAGTCTTTTTGATGATAAAAATAGGGAAACAGAACAGTTCGAGGACTATGGAGATAAAACTAGTCAAATACTGAGTACCACAAATGGGGAAAGGGCAGTAATTTACCTGAGATGATTGTCTGACATCATAAAAACAGGGGAACAAAATTGAGCAACTGAAAATGTCAGCAGAACCCTGAGATTGAATCTGTGCCCTCTGGCTGACTCCCTGATTGTACTAATTACACATTAGGTATAATTTCCTTAAAATAAGGGCGTGTGGTATTTCTAATAAAGGATATTTAAATGGGTGAAAGGTAACTATTATATTCCCTTTTCTAGGAAAAGGGCTAATAACTCACTGGAAGCACACGCATAATAAGATTTACAGTTTATCAAGAGAGAAACCCTATAAATCTGTGTGCTTCCCAAGAACAAAATATGATGTATAATGGCAAAGACTAGCCATAGCAGTGAGGGCATTTTCAGTTCTGTTAATAGTGAGTGCTGCATCCTTGCCACTGATTTTTTTTTTTTTTAACGCAAACCTGCATTGACTTCCATGTTAGTTTCACTTTGGTAACAAGCAAAGGCTATAAGTTTTTAGATGCATACAGTTTAGTTCAGCAGTTGTGTGTAAGCAGAAAAATTGATTGAATGAATGAATGGAGACTGAAAATCCAAGTGCTGCTCCTCCTTTCAGGTCATTGTAGTCCAGATTATGATTAACTGACATTTTGGGGTTCCTTTGCAGCTGAAACGTTCTCGGGAGACAGAAGGTCAGCTGAAGCCCCTTGTAGAGAAAAACAAGAGGATGACCAAAAAGAATGAGGACATGTTGCAGTGTATCCAGAGGATGGAAGAAAAAATTAAAAATCTCACAAGGGAAAATGCAGAAATGGTAAGCAACTATCTCATACGTATCAGAGGTTACTTTGTAAGAGCAGCTGCTCTTAGTAGCTTAGAGTTGAAAACAAATGTGTGGCTCTTACTCAGATAAAAACTGGTATGTCAAAAGCTAAGCCATGTGAAGGTGTCAATGTCAAATACAATATGCTAGTGGTGGGTAGTATTCTAAAATCAGAGTGTTTATTTTTATTTGCTTTGTCATCTATTAAACAAAATTGATTAAAGCCACAATGGTCCTTATTCTTCATGTGTAAAGGATATAAAAGGGTATAAAATAGAGGGCTAAAATTAACCTTGGCATATCATGGGATTTTGCGTGGATGTATATGTCAGAGCTGAATTTGACTTGTATAAACTAGAGATGGTGAAGACCCTCTTCAGGATTGTTCTCTAGAGTATATTCACTAGTGCTTTCTCCATCTTAGTTGTAGATGTCCAAGTGAGATTCAGAATATACTCTGTATGTGTTTAAAGTGTAAATATTTGCTTGGTGGGAAAAGGACCTTACGTTGTGCTGGAGCAGATTTCTGAAGCATCACGTTAGTGTATCAGAGGTGAGGGTTTTACCTAATGCTGCAGGATGACATTTAAGAGTTGGTTGTGTTAATAATAAACTTGATTTTTTCAGAAAGAAAAGTTATCCACACAGCCGACCTTGAAGAGACACACTTCCTTGAACGATCTCAGTAGCACACGAGAGGAACAAGAAATGGAATTCCTGAGACTGCAAGTCATAGAGCAGCAGCATGTTATTGATGATCTCACAGTGGTAATGTTAAACATGTTCAGTACACACATGCATAAACCTACATTCAAACCTATCATTTGAGAGCAATATTCAAGTTAATTTGAATCGAGTACAGTTAAAACTGGCATTGTGATGACATGAAAAATAATTCTTCACCACTTTGGTTATTCCCTTTGTAGTAAATTTATGAGTTTCCATAGAGCATCTATGGTCTTATTTCAGCCATACCAAGTGGTGATCTCATAACTCACGCTTGCCAGGTGAGTACCTGAAAAGTTGATTTCTAAGGTACTGCAGAAAATGATGTTGAAGATTCAGCAAGTGGCGCTCTTGATTGCATCGCTAGTAGTATTGGAGAAGTAAGACATGAAACTGAGATCTTGACCACTCATGGTCAAAGTGCTTACAATACTGTTTGCAGGACAGGGAGCTATAACATAGAATCAGAGACTTTAAGGTCAGAAGGGACCATTATGATCATCTAGTCTAACCACCTGCACAATGCAGGCCACAGAATCTCACCCACCCACTCCTGTATCAAACCGTGTCTGAGCCATTGAAGTCCTCAAATCATGGTTTAAAGACTTCAAGGTGCAGAGAACCTTCCAGCAAGTGATCCGTGCCCATGCTGCAGAGGAAGGTGAAAAACCCCCAGGGCTTCTGCCAATCTGTGTCTTGGCCAGATTCTGATGTGAGCGACTGCACCTAAAACTCCCCCAGATGTATTTTTCACTTCCGACTCTAAACTGTTGTGTTGCTGTGCAACATGAAATACCTGCTGCATTTCACACCAGAAGCTGTTGCATTTAGGTGAAGATGAAGGGATTCCCATAAAAGTTTCTAAAATACTTTGAAGAACCATCTGAATTAAAGGTGCTTTTTAAGTTACCATTATTATTCTGAATTGCTGTGTACATTCCCAAATTTTCTCCTCTGAAGCAGTGTGCTGGCAGAGATGGATTACTTCACCATTTCAAAACAAGCATTGTATCATTGGTAATTTACTATTCTTCCACTTTCTGGATTGAATTACTAAGAAGAAGCCCTCACTTAAGTATTCCAGCAGGATGTAGTTCAATATCGGCCGGAGAGACAGCTGCTCTATCAGCAATTAGAGTTAGAAACCTGAAATCACTTTAATCCTTTTAAAACTAGAAGAATCACAGGGAAGGACACAGAAATTGGTAGATGAGAGTAAAGCTGGAAAGGATAATAGAATTAGGGTAAGGGGGCGGGGGCAAAGTAAAAGAGGATTTAAAAAAAAAAAGTTAGGAGGGAGGACCTATCTATTACCTTTTCCTTCCTCCCTCCCTCTTCTCGTCTCTTTCTGCCTCTGTTACCTTCTCCTGCTGCCCCCTCTGAAGGTCAAGTCAGTATTCTTTGGCTGAATGATCACAAGACCTAAAAGTCCTAGGTATACTTGTGACCTTCTTATGTTACAACGTAGATTTGTTACAATCTTCTTTGAAGCTGATGCTAAAAGAAAGGCAAAAGGGAACTGGGATCAGAAGCCAACAAACTTGTGCTTGAGCTTCCTAATTTGTATTCAGAACTGAGTCTTGTAAGTGTGACTAGTCAGTGCTTTACCTTCTTAGCACTTCTGCCTTTAAGAGGCTGAGTAACCTACATTGTGTGTTCCTTTTTTATTTAAAAAAAATCAGCAAACAAAGAATATCTTCATATGTGGTTCTGTGTCAGAATGTATGTGACAGGCTGATTGAGGTTTAATAAAGCTGAGCTAGCCTTTGCTATTGATCTTCAGCCTGAGAAGGGCAGTGCACATTCTTGCCTCTCAATGGGTGTTGCTATATTTCCATAATCTTCAGAGAAAAAACAACTGTCAGAAACCTGTGCCCAGTATTTTACAAACCTTTGCCTGACAATTTCAAGATAAACCTGTGGAATATGTTGCTGAATGTTCCTGGGCTTCAAAGGAAAACCATTCAAGAGAATTTTCCTGTTTAAATATTACAAGAAGCCTTTATGTTCTTTGTAACTTTGCCTCATGCTTTAAGAAAACATTTAATGATCTTTCCTTTTGTCACGTGTAATCTAAATACATGTTAAAGAAGTAAAATCTTCTCTTTTATTCCAGGAACGAGAACAGTTGTTACGCCCAAAAAAACCGAAAAGGAAAAGTCTGAAACCTCCTCAGGTGAGAGTCTGTGTACCAACTCTTCTGTACCTTGTGAATCTCATACAGACTTTTTGGGCGAAATATGGGCTCCATTAAAGTCAATGGCAAAACTCTCATTGACATGAATGAGGCCAGGATTTTACCTATTATTTCTAACTAGTAATAATTAACAGTCCGTAAGTGAATGTTCCTAGCCAAAGCTTTTCTGTGACACACACAAACACACACAGACGATACTCCTTAAAAGAAAATCTAAATAGTTTGTAGTCACAATGACCTGAATTTTTCAAACATGACTTGAGGCAACTTTAAAAGGGATCTGATTTTTCTCAGGGATGGTGCTTAGCACTTCCTTAGGTCTTTTTAAGGTGTCACAAGTTGGATGCCCCAAATTACTAGTCACATTTGAAAATTTAGGCCTGTATGTTTTTAGAATTGTAACTTGAACAATATTTGATATATAGGTAGTAAAATGGAGCATAACTAATTTGAACTAAAATGCAATATGGAATGCAAAAATGAAACAAAACAGGTGGTATTCATTTATTTAGACAATAGTAGATTTTGTTTTAGTGTATACTTTCAAAGTCAATGGTAGTTTTATTGTAGTAATATATTTTTAAGTAATGAAATATACTATAAAATCCTTCCTGAAAAGCTAGTTGCTAACAAGTGTGGGTGTGGGTGTGTACATATTGCATATTTGTGGGTTAGTGGAAGTGGGAATTAGTGTGGTTCTGCTGTGCATTGAAATAACACTTGCTTTGTAGTTAAGGCTGTGATTTAGTCATGGAAGTCACAGAATCATGACTTCCAAAGACCCGCGGAGACAGGGTGCTGAGTGGTACCCCCACCACCTCAGGCAGTGGCAGCCCCTCATAGCTCCTGGCAGCTGCCGGTGGCAAGGGGGACCCTGGAGCTCTGAGCCCCATGGGTGGTGGGGGCCCCTGGAGCTCCCAGCCCATTAGTAGATGCCCAGGCTCCCCATTTTGTCATGGGTATTTGTAGTAAAAGGTCACAAGCTTGTGTGAATTTTTCATTATTGCCCGTGACCTGTCTGGTTTTTACTAAAAAAAAATCCATGACAAAATCTTAGTCTTATTTAGTGTATTCTTGATGGCATCCTCAATATGTCCTCATGGTGGCGCTTTTTATTACCTTCTGTTTTATAGTGTATAGGTTCTGAAAGAACGACTTCAGATATATTTTTGGTTCTGTATCTCACTAGAAATATTTTTAAACAGTGTTCATAATATTGCATTTGTATTATACAGAGAGAATAGTTTCAAAGAAATCCATAACCCTGGCAAAAGTCTGATATAGGGTGAGGTTATAGCAGATCTGTATCATTCAAGCTCAAAATGACATACTTGGATGTTCATCTGTGGCAGAGATAAAAGTGGGGCCCTTTAAAAATAAAATTAATATTTTTGTATCTGATCATATGTTCGATATTAAAATACTATAATATTGTACAATGAAGAGCTCTAACAGTTTGAAACACTAGTCTTTGGGATTATAAAATACTTGTTTTTATTAAGTAGTTTACTGCTTTCATTTTCTTTGAATGAGATGGTGATAGCCATATTATGTGACACTAGGAATATCAGTAATGAAGGAAAGAGATGGGCTGCCAGCTTGTACAATACTTTAATTATTGGAAAAATCCTGTGTTAATATAATCATGTATTGCCAAAACATAGTAAAATCACCTTGACTCACTTTTCGTATACATGGCACCCTTTCCCTGCCCTCTCTCTGGTTGTGAGCGCCTTCTCTAATGCCTGTTACTGTATCTGGAACGTGCATAGCATATTGTGGGTGCTGCCATCTGTTTACTCTGGCTAGTCAAAATCAGATTTGGAACAATTTGACTCAGAAAGCAGATGAGGTTTGGTGTGGCTTAGCCCTCATTATTCTAACAAAAACTCGGTGGTTCTACTTTTGTTCTGACCATGTCATAGCACAGTTGTTGACTGACTTTTGCAGAGATTACAGTGAGATGTTTTTATTTTATTTTGGATGGTTTCACTTGAATATTGAGTGATTACGAATCAATTTTATGTAGTTTTATGTCCTCTGGTGTCTGTGCCTTATGGTGGTGGGACAGCTTGTGTGCTCTAACGATCCCCAGAATCTGTGTCTGTGGGGGCTTTTTGCTCCTGGTAGGTTCAACCAGGCTGGATTGGTCTGTGGGGGAGGGGTCAGACAAAACAGACACCCTGGTCCTCCGGGTTGGGGGTTAGGGACAGGGCTAACAACCGTGTCCCGTAAAAAAAACAAAATATGTTACGGTAACAGTGATGGAGAAATTGACCATTACTGTGTGTGATGACCTTCAGGAATCAATAACCCGTATGAAGCCACTGGCATGAACACTGCAGTGCTCAATACCAAGATAAAAAACAAACTTGGTTTTTGGAACATACAGACAATGTATGAAACAGGGAAGCTAGCTTAGGTCACAGCAGAGATGAGACACTATAGCTTACACATCCTGGGTGTCAGCGAGAGCAGCTGGACAGGGCAGAAAGATTAACAACAGCCTTGGGAAAAACTTTGCTGTATCCTGTATGGGATGATGGACAACACCATGCCATCCTTTTGAAGAAGGGAGTGAAGCATTCCCTGCTTGAATGGAAGACCATCATCAGGAGACTTATGAGAGCCAGGCTGAAAGGGAAACACAATATCACCCTGATTCAGTGCTATGCTCTGACAAATGGCACTGATGAAGAAGTAAAGGACAAATTTCACCTTACATTACAGGCAGAGTAAGAGAGCGTACCATGTCACAACCAAACTATCGTCATGGGAGACCTGAATGCCAAGGTCAGTAAGGACCACACAGACAACAGAGCAATGAGAAGAAGTGGGTGTGGATTTCTGCAATATGAATGACCTAGTCATCGGTGGAATCCTATTTCAGCATCGTGAAATTCATAAGCTGACATGGTGTTCTCCAAATGGCAGAGATAAGAACCAATGTGACCATATGATGATCAACAGCAAATGGCAGTGCTCACTGACAGATGTTGGCAGTGACCACCACCTGGTGACAGCCTCCATCAAGCTCAAACTGAGAAGTGTGAGTCCACCAAACAAGGGACATAGACATTATGACAGTGACAAGCTAAAGTCCCCTGAAATACAGAAAGCCTTAGTTCTGCAGTTAAAGAACAGGTTTCAGGCACTTGCAGACCTTGAGGAGGAGGAGGGGAATGCAGGTGAGGAGATCAACAAGAAGTGGGACAAAGTAACAGCAATTTACAAACCAAGCAGCAAATCCTGTCTAGGCTACGGTCAGAAGTGGATTACACCCAGCACGTGGGACACCATAGAAACCAGACGAGCCCCTAAGAAAAAAGTTTGATACAAAATCCCAGAAGCTAAAGGACAAATCCCACGAGCAGTATAGCAAGGCACACCAGGAGGTCGCTCATGGTGAACAAGAAAACATCTACAAAATGACACAGCTTATCAGTGGTAAACGGCAGACACCAACAAACACTCTCATCAGGGACAAACAAGGCCACCTACTAACAACAGAAAAAGAAAAAGAAATGCGCAGGACAGAGCATTTCAAAGAATTGCTGAACAGGGAGTCACCTAAAGAGGAGGCAAACATCCAGGAGTCAGAAGAAGATCTTGATATCAACACAGACACCCCAACTAAGGAAGAGATCACTGAAGCCATCAAATCCTTAAAAAATGGGTACGCTCCTGGCAAGGATAATTTGAATGCAGAATAGTTCAAGGTAAATCCTGAGTTAGCAATATCTATCCTGACACCTCTATTTCCATCAGTCTGGGAAAGGGAAAAAGTGTCAGATGAGTGGACCAATAGGGTTATAGTGAAGATACCAAAGAAAGGACATCTCAGAGATTGTAATAACTGGCGTGGTATCACAATTTTATCTGTGCCAAGCAAAGTATTTTGTAAGCTCATACTCCAGCGTATATCAGAGGCAGTTGATAGCATTCTCAGAAAAGAGCAAGTCAGTTTTCGGAAAGAGCGTGGATGCACAGACAAGATCTTCACTCTACGAAACATAATAGAACGATGCTTAGAATGGCAACGGCAACTCTACATAAACTTCATAGACTTTTGAGAAGGCTTTTGATAGCATTCACAGGACCAGCCTATGGCATTTTCTACAGGCATATGGAATCCCTTTCTGTATAATCAACATCACAAAAATCTTCTATTTCAACTTTACACGCAGCGTTGATCACAGTGAGGTCAGTTTTGAAGTCAAAACTGGAGTACATCAGGGGTGTGTCATGTCTGCAATCCTCTTCATCATTGCCATCGACTGTGTAATGCAGCATACAACAGAAGACATGACGAGGCATTAAATGGACACCTTTCTCCTCCTTTGAAGATGAGACTTTGCAGATGATCTTGCTGTCCTATCACATACCCAACACTATGCACAATAAAAAACATCTTGACTCAATGCATTCAGCCAGCAAATTTTATTGAAAATCAACCACAATTAGACTTATATCATGACCTTTAATATTGCCTCACCATCACCAGTACAGATAGAGGATTATGTTCTCACCAATGAGAAAACATTCACATACTTGGGCACCACCATCAGCCAGGACATCCGGAACAAAATCAATAAAGCCAGGACTCCACTGGCCATTACATACAGTCCACAGCTAAAACCCCTCCAACGCATCATCAGGGATCTACAACCCATCCTGGACAACGATCCCACACTTTCACAGGCCTTG